>NW_027371192.1:0-29828 GCF_046119375.1 Phyllobates terribilis | reverse complement strand
TCTCTTTGAATCTTCTTTATCATGCTAGGATTAACAGGAAAAAGCAAAAAATTTCAGAATTGCCACCCTTGCAATGTGGAGATATTACTGTTTGTGCATTTACAATATTCATTGATTTTTGCCATTGAAAAACATGTTTTTCATATACCAGAAATGTTTGAAGTACTGACTGAAATGAACAGGAGCTGGCATCTCACTCTCTTTGAATCTTCTTTATCATGCTAGGATTAACAGGAAAAAGCTAAAAATTTCAGAATTGCACCTTGCAATGTGGAGATATTACTGTTTGTGCATTTACAATATTCATTGATTTTTGCCATTGAAAAACATGTTTTTCATATACCAGAAATGTTTGAAGCTACTGACTGAATGAAAGGAGCTGGCATCTCACTCTCTTTGAATCTTCTTTATCATGCTAGGATTAACAGGAAAAGCAAAAATTCAGATTGCACCTTGCAATGTGGAGATATTACTGTTTGTGCATTTACAATATTCATTGATTTTGCCATTGAAAAACATGTTTATCATATACCAGAAATGTTTGAAGCTACTGACTGAATGAAAGGAGCTGGCATCTCACTCTCTTTGAATCTTCTTTATCATGCTAGGATTAACAGGAAAAAGCTAAAAATTTCAGAATTGCCCGTGCAATGTGGAGATATTACTGTTTGTGCATTTACAATATTCATTGATTTTTGCCATTGAAAAACATGTTTTTCATATACCAGAAATGTTTGAAGCTACTGACTGAATGAAAGGAGCTGGCATCTCACTCTCTTTGAATCTTCTTTATCATGCTAGGATTAACAGGAAAAGCAAAAAATTTCAGAATTGCACCTTGCAATGTGGAGATATTACTGTTTGTGCATTTACAATATTCATTGATTTTTGCCATTGAAAAACATGTTTTTCATATACCAGAAATGTTTGAAGCTACTGACTGAATGAAAGGAGCTGGCATCTCACTCTCTTTGAATCTTCTTTATCATGCTAGGTTTAACAGGAAAAAGCAAAAATTCAGAATTGCACCTTGCAATGTGGAGATATTACTGTTTGTGCATTACAATATTCATTGATTTTTGCCATTGAAAAACATGTTTTTCATATACCAGAAATGTTTGAAGCTACTGACTGAATGAAAGGAGCTGGCATCTCACTCTCTTTGAATCTTCTTTATCATGCTAGGATTAACAGGAAAAAGCTAAAAATTTCAGGAATTGCACCGTGCAATGTGGAGATATTACTGTTTGTGCATTTACAATATTCATTGATTTTTGCCATTGAAAACATGTTTTTCATATACCAGAAATGTTTGAAGCTACTGACTGAATGAAAGGAGCTGGCATCTCACTCTCTTTGAATCTTCTTTATCATGCTAGGATTAGCAGGAAAAAGCAAAAATTTCAGAATTGCACCTTGCAATGTGGAGATATTACTGTTTGTGCATTTACAATATTCATTGATTTTTGCCATTGAAAAACGTTTTTCATATACCAGAAATGTTTGAAGCTACTGACTGAATGAAAGGAGCTGGCATCTCACTCTCTTTGAATCTTCTTTATCATGCTAGGATTAACAGGAAAAGCTAAAAATTTCAGAATTGCACCGTGCAATGTGGAGATATTACTGTTTGTGCATTTACAATATTCATTGATTTTTGCCATTGAAAAACATGTTTTCATATACCAGAAATGTTTGAAGCTACTGACTGAATGAAAGGAGCTGGCATCTCACTCTCTTTGAATCTTCTTTATCATGCTAGGATTAACAGGAAAAGCTAAAAATTTCAGAATTGCACCGTGCAATGTGGAGATATTACTGTTTGTGCATTTACAATATTCATTGATTTTTGCCATTGAAAAACATGTTTTTCATATACCAGAAATGTTTGAAGCTACTGACTGAATGAAAGGAGCTGGCATCTCACTCTCTTTGAATCTTCTTTATCATGCTAGGATTAACAGGAAAAAGCAAAAAATTTCAGAATTGCACCTTGCAATGTGGAGATATTACTGTTTGTGCATTTACAATATTCATTGATTTTTGCCATTGAAAAACATGTTTTTCATATACCAGAAATGTTTGAAGCTACTGACTGAATGAAGGAGCTGGCATCTCACTCTCTTTGAATCTTCTTTATCATGCTAGGATTAACAGGAAAAAGCTAAAAATTTCAGAATTGCACCGTGCAATGTGGAGATATTACTGTTTGTGCATTTACAATATTCATTGATTTTTGCCATTGAAAAACATGTTTTTCATATACCAGAAATGTTTGAAGCTAATGACTGAATGAAAGGAGCTGGCATCTCACTCTCTTTGAATCTTCTTTATCATGCTAGGATTAACAGGAAAAAGCTAAAAATTTCAGAATTGCACTGTGCAATGTGGAGATTTTACTGTTTGTGCATTTACAATATTCATTGATTTTTGCCATTGAAAAACATGTTTTTCATATACCAGAAATGTTTGAAGCTACTGACTGAATGAAAGGAGCTGGCATCTCACTCTCTTTGAATCTTCTTTATCATGCTAGGATTAACAGGAAAAAGCTAAAAATTTCAGAATTGCACCGTGCAATGTGGAGATATTACTGTTTGTGCATTTACAATATTCATTGATTTTTGCCATTGAAAAACATGTTTTTCATATACCAGAAATGTTTGAAGCTAATGACTGAATGAAAGGAGCTGGCATCTCACTCTCTTTGAATCTTCTTTATCATGCTAGGATTAACAGGAAAAAGCTAAAAATTTCAGAATTGCACCGTGCAATGTGGAGATATTACTGTTTGTGCATTTACAATATTCATTGATTTTGCCATTGAAAAACATGTTTTTCATATACCAGAAATGTTTGAAGCTACTGACTGAATGAAAGGAGCTGGCATCTCACTCTCTTTGAATCTTCTTTATCATGCTAGGATTAGCAGGAAAAAGCAAAAATTTCAGAATTGCACCTTGCAATGTGGAGATATTACTGTTTGTGCATTTACAATATTCATTGATTTTTGCCATTGAAAAACATGTTTTTCATATACCAGAAATGTTTGAAGCTACTGACTGAATGAAAGGAGCTGGCATCTCACTCTCTTTGAATCTTCTTTATCATGCTAGGATTAACAGGAAAAAGCTAAAAATTTCAGAATTGCACCGTGCAATGTGGAGATATTACTGTTTGTGCATTTACAATATTCATTGATTTTTGCCATTGAAAAACATGTTTTTCATATACCAGAAATGTTTGAAGCTAATGACTGAATGAAAGGAGCTGGCATCTCACTCTCTTTGAATCTTCTTTATCATGCTAGGATTAACAGGAAAAAGCTAAAAATTTCAGAATTGCACCGTGCAATGTGGAGATATTACTGTTTGTGCATTTACAATATTCATTGATTTTTGCCATTGAAAAACATGTTTTTCATATACCAGAAATGTTTGAAGCTACTGACTGAAGGAGCTGGATCTCACTCTCTTTGAATCTTCTTTATCATGCTAGGATTAGCAGGAAAAAGCAAAAATTTCAGAATTGCACCTTGCAATGTGGAATATTACTGTTTGTGCATTTACAATATTCATTGATTTTTGCCATTGAAAAACATGTTTTCATATACCAGAAATGTTTGAAGCTACTGACTGAATGAAAGGAGCTGGCATCTCACTCTCTTTGAATCTTCTTTATCATGCTAGGGATTAACAGGAAAAAGCTAAAAATTTCAGAATTGCACCGTGCAATGTGGAGATATTACTGTTTGTGCATTTACAATATTCATTGATTTTTGCCATTGAAAAACATGTTTTTCATATACCAGAAATGTTTGAAGCTACTGACTGAATGAAAGGAGCTGGCATCTCACTCTCTTTGAATCTTCTTTATCATGCTAGGATTAGCAGGAAAAAGCAAAAATTTCAGAATTGCACCTTGCAATGTGGAGATATTACTGTTTGTGCATTTACAATATTCATTGATTTTTGCCATTGAAAAACATGTTTTTCATATACCAGAAATGTTTGAAGCTACTGACTGAATGAAAGGAGCTGGCATCTCACTCTCTTTGAATCTTCTTTATCATGCTAGGATTAACAGGAAAAAGCAAAAAATTTCAGAATTGCACCTTGCAATGTGGAGATATTACTGTTTGTGCATTTACAATATTCATTGATTTTTGCCATTGAAAAACATGTTTTTCATATACCAGAAATGTTTGAAGCTACTGACTGAATGAAAGGAGCTGGCATCTCACTCTCTTTGAATCTTCTTTATCATGCTAGGATTAACAGGAAAAAGCTAAAAATTTCAGAATTGCACCGTGCAATGTGGAGATATTACTGTTTGTGCATTTACAATATTCATTGATTTTTGCCATTGAAAAACATGTTTTTCATATACCAGAAATGTTTGAAGCTACTGACTGAATGAAAGGAGCTGGCATCTCACTCTCTTTGAATCTTCTTTATCATGCTAGGATTAGCAGGAAAAAGCAAAAAATTTCAGAATTGCACCTTGCAATGTGGAGATATTACTGTTTGTGCATTTACAATATTCATTGATTTTTGCCATTGAAAAACATGTTTTTCATATACCAGAAATGTTTGAAGCTACTGACTGAATGAAAGGAGCTGGCATCTCACTCTCTTTGAATCTTCTTTATCATGCTAGGATTAACAGGAAAAAGCTAAAAATTTCAGAATTGCACCGTGCAATGTGGAGATATTACTGTTTGTGCATTTACAATATTCATTGATTTTTGCCATTGAAAAACATGTTTTTCATATACCAGAAATGTTTGAAGCTACTGACTGAATGAAAGGAGCTGGCATCTCACTCTTTGAATCTTCTTTATCATGCTAGGATTAGCAGGAAAAAGCAAAAAATTTCAGAATTGCACCTTGCAATGTGGAGATATTACTGTTTGTGCATTTACAATATTCATTGATTTTTGCCATTGAAAAACATGTTTTTCATATACCAGAAATGTTTGAAGCTACTGACTGAATGAAAGGAGCTGGCATCTCACTCTCTTTGAATCTTCTTTATCATGCTAGGATTAACAGGAAAAAGCAAAAAATTTCAGAATTGCACCTTGCAATGTGGAGATATTACTGTTTGTGCATTTACAATATTCATTGATTTTTGCCATTGAAAAACATGTTTTTCATATACCAGAAATGTTTGAAGCTACTGACTGAATGAAAGGAGCTGGCATCTCACTCTCTTTGAATCTTCTTTATCATGCTAGGATTAACAGGAAAAAGCTAAAAATTTCAGAATTGCACCGTGCAATGTGGAGATATTACTGTTTGTGCATTTACAATATTCATTGATTTTTGCCATTGAAAAACATGTTTTTCATATACCAGAAATGTTTGAAGCTAATGACTGAATGAAAGGAGCTGGCATCTCACTCTCTTTGAATCTTCTTTATCATGCTAGGATTAACAGGAAAAAGCTAAAAATTTCAGAATTGCACCGTGCAATGTGGAGATATTACTGTTTGTGCATTTACAATATTCATTGATTTTTGCCATTGAAAAACATGTTTTTCATATACCAGAAATGTTTGAAGCTACTGACTGAATGAAAGGAGCTGGCATCTCACTCTCTTTGAATCTTCTTTATCATGCTAGGATTAGCAGGAAAAAGCAAAAAATTTCAGAATTGCACCTTGCAATGTGGAGATATTACTGTTTGTGCATTTACAATATTCATTGATTTTTGCCATTGAAAAACATGTTTTTCATATACCAGAAATGTTTGAAGCTACTGACTGAATGAAAGGAGCTGGCATCTCACTCTCTTTGAATCTTCTTTATCATGCTAGGATTAACAGGAAAAAGCAAAAAATTTCAGAATTGCACCTTGCAATGTGGAGATATTACTGTTTGTGCATTTACAATATTCATTGATTTTTGCCATTGAAAAACATGTTTTTCATATACCAGAAATGTTTGAAGCTACTGACTGAATGAAAGGAGCTGGCATCTCACTCTCTTTGAATCTTCTTTATCATGCTAGGATTAACAGGAAAAAGCTAAAAATTTCAGAATTGCACCGTGCAATGTGGAGATATTACTGTTTGTGCATTTACAATATTCATTGATTTTTGCCATTGAAAAACATGTTTTTCATATACCAGAAATGTTTGAAGCTACTGACTGAATGAAAGGAGCTGGCATCTCACTCTCTTTGAATCTTCTTTATCATGCTAGGATTAGCAGGAAAAAGCAAAAAATTTCAGAATTGCACCTTGCAATGTGGAGATATTACTGTTTGTGCATTTACAATATTCATTGATTTTTGCCATTGAAAAACATGTTTTTCATATACCAGAAATGTTTGAAGCTACTGACTGAATGAAAGGAGCTGGCATCTCACTCTCTTTGAATCTTCTTTATCATGCTAGGATTAGCAGGAAAAAGCAAAAAATTTCAGAATTGCACCTTGCAATGTGGAGATATTACTGTTTGTGCATTTACAATATTCATTGATTTTTGCCATTGAAAAACATGTTTTTCATATATCAGAAATGTTTGAAGCTACTGACTGAATGAAAGGAGCTGGCATCTCACTCTCTTTGAATCTTCTTTATCATGCTAGGATTAACAGGAAAAAGCAAAAAATTTCAGAATTGCACCTTGCAATGTGGAGATATTACTGTTTGTGCATTTACAATATTCATTGATTTTTGCCATTGAAAAACATGTTTTTCATATACCAGAAATGTTTGAAGCTACTGACAGAATGAAAGGAGCTGGCATCTCACTCACTTTGAATCTTCTTTATCATGCTAGGATTAGCAGGAAAAAGCAAAAAATTTCAGAATTGCACCTTGCAATGTGGAGATATTACTGTTTGTGCATTTACAATATTCATTGATTTTTGCCATTGAAAAACATGTTTTTCATATACCAGAAATGTTTGAAGCTACTGACTGAATGAAAGGAGCTGGCATCTCACTCTCTTTGAATCTTCTTTATCATGCTAGGATTAACAGGAAAAAGCAAAAAATTTCAGAATTGCACCTTGCAATGTGGAGATATTACTGTTTGTGCATTTACAATATTCATTGATTTTTGCCATTGAAAAACATGTTTTTCATATACCAGAAATGTTTGAAGCTACTGACTGAATGAAAGGAGCTGGCATCTCACTCTCTTTGAATCTTCTTTATCATGCTAGGATTAACAGGAAAAAGCTAAAAATTTCAGAATTGCACCGTGCAATGTGGAGATATTACTGTTTGTGCATTTACAATATTCATTGATTTTTGCCATTGAAAAACATGTTTTTCATATACCAGAAATGTTTGAAGCTACTGACTGAATGAAAGGAGCTGGCATCTCACTCTCTTTGAATCTTCTTTATCATGCTAGGATTAACAGGAAAAAGCAAAAAATTTCAGAATTGCACCTTGCAATGTGGAGATATTACTGTTTGTGCATTTACAATATTCATTGATTTTTGCCATTGAAAAACATGTTTTTCATATACCAGAAATGTTTGAAGCTACTGACTGAATGAAAGGAGCTGGCATCTCACTCTCTTTGAATCTTCTTTATCATGCTAGGATTAACAGGAAAAAGCTAAAAATTTCAGAATTGCACCGTGCAATGTGGAGATATTACTGTTTGTGCATTTACAATATTCATTGATTTTTGCCATTGAAAAACATGTTTTTCATATACCAGAAATGTTTGAAGCTACTGACTGAATGAAAGGAGCTGGCATCTCACTCTCTTTGAATCTTCTTTATCATGTTAGGATTAGCAGGAAAAAGCAAAAAATTTCAGAATTGCACCTTGCAATGTGGAGATATTACTGTTTGTGCATTTACAATATTCATTGATTTTTGCCATTGAAAAACATGTTTTTCATATACCAGAAATGTTTGAAGCTACTGACTGAATGAAAGGAGCTGGCATCTCACTCTCTTTGAATCTTCTTTATCATGCTAGGATTAACAGGAAAAAGCAAAAAATTTCAGAATTGCACCTTGCAATGTGGAGATATTACTGTTTGTGCATTTACAATATTCATTGATTTTTGCCATTGAAAAACATGTTTTTCATATACCAGAAATGTTTGAAGCTACTGACTGAATGAAAGGAGCTGGCATCTCACTCTCTTTGAATCTTCTTTATCATGCTAGGATTAACAGGAAAAAGCTAAAAATTTCAGAATTGCACCGTGCAATGTGGAGATATTACTGTTTGTGCATTTACAATATTCATTGATTTTTGCCATTGAAAAACATGTTTTTCATATACCAGAAATGTTTGAAGCTACTGACTGAATGAAAGGAGCTGGCATCTCACTCTCTTTGAATCTTCTTTATCATGCTAGGATTAGCAGGAAAAAGCAAAAAATTTCAGAATTGCACCTTGCAATGTGGAGATATTACTGTTTGTGCATTTACAATATTCATTGATTTTTGCCATTGAAAAACGTTTTTCATATACCAGAAATGTTTGAAGCTACTGACTGAATGAAAGGAGCTGGCATCTCACTCTCTTTGAATCTTCTTTATCATGCTAGGATTAACAGGAAAAAGCTAAAAATTTCAGAATTGCACCGTGCAATGTGGAGATATTACTGTTTGTGCATTTACAATATTCATTGATTTTTGCCTTTGAAAAACATGTTTTTCATATACCAGAAATGTTTGAAGCTACTGACTGAATGAAAGGAGCTGGCATCTCACTCTCTTTGAATCTTCTTTATCATGCTAGGATTAGCAGGAAAAAGCAAAAAATTTCAGAATTGCACCTTGCAATGTGGAGATATTACTGTTTGTGCATTTACAATATTCATTGATTTTTGCCATTGAAAAACATGTTTTTCATATACCAGAAATGTTTGAAGCTACTGACTGAATGAAAGGAGCTGGCATCTCACTCTCTTTGAATCTTCTTTATCATGCTAGGATTAACAGGAAAAAGCAAAAAATTTCAGAATTGCACCTTGTAATGTGGAGATATTACTGTTTGTGCATTTACAATATTCATTGATTTTTGCCATTGAAAAACATGTTTTTCATATACCAGAAATGTTTGAAGCTACTGACTGAATGAAAGGAGCTGGCATCTCACTCTCTTTGAATCTTCTTTATCATGCTAGGATTAACAGGAAAAAGCTAAAAATTTCAGAATTGCACCGTGCAATGTGGAGATATTACTGTTTGTGCATTTACAATATTCATTGATTTTTGCCATTGAAAAACATGTTTTTCATATACCAGAAATGTTTGAAGCTAATGACTGAATGAAAGGAGCTGGCATCTCACTCTCTTTGAATCTTCTTTATCATGCTAGGATTAACAGGAAAAAGCTAAAAATTTCAGAATTGCACTGTGCAATGTGGAGATATTACTGTTTGTGCATTTACAATATTCATTGATTTTTGCCATTGAAAAACATGTTTTTCATATACCAGAAATGTTTGAAGCTACTGACTGAATGAAAGGAGCTGGCATCTCACTCTCTTTGAATCTTCTTTATCATGCTAGGATTAGCAGGAAAAAGCAAAAAATTTCAGAATTGCACCTTGCAATGTGGAGATATTACTGTTTGTGCATTTACAATATTCATTGATTTTTGCCATTGAAAAACATGTTTTTCATATACCAGAAATGTTTGAAGCTACTGACTGAATGAAAGGAGCTGGCATCTCACTCTCTTTGAATCTTCTTTATCATGCTAGGATTAACAGGAAAAAGCTAAAAATTTCAGAATTGCACCGTGCAATGTGGAGATATTACTGTTTGTGCATTTACAATATTCATTGATTTTTGCCATTGAAAAACATGTTTTTCATATACCAGAAATGTTTGAAGCTACTGACTGAATGAAAGGAGCTGGCATCTCACTCTCTTTGAATCTTCTTTATCATGCTAGGATTAACAGGAAAAAGCTAAAAATTTCAGAATTGCACCGTGCAATGTGGAGATATTACTGTTTGTGCATTTACAATATTCATTGATTTTTGCCATTGAAAAACATGTTTTTCATATACCAGAAATGTTTGAAGCTAATGACTGAATGAAAGGAGCTGGCATCTCACTCTCTTTGAATCTTCTTTATCATGCTAGGATTAACAGGAAAAAGCTAAAAATTTCAGAATTGCACTGTGCAATGTGGAGATATTACTGTTTGTGCATTTACAATATTCATTGATTTTTGCCATTGAAAAACATGTTTTTCATATACCAGAAATGTTTGAAGCTACTGACTGAATGAAAGGAGCTGGCATCTCACTCTCTTTGAATCTTCTTTATCATGCTAGGATTAGCAGGAAAAAGCAAAAAATTTCAGAATTGCACCTTGCAATCTGGAGATATTACTGTTTGTGCATTTACAATATTCATTGATTTTTGCCATTGAAAAACATGTTTTTCATATACCAGAAATGTTTGAAGCTACTGACTGAATGAAAGGAGCTGGCATCTCACTCTCTTTGAATCTTCTTTATCATGCTAGGATTAACAGGAAAAAGCTAAAAATTTCAGAATTGCACCGTGCAATGTGGAGATATTACTGTTTGTGCATTTACAATATTCATTGATTTTTGCCATTGAAAAACATGTTTTTCATATACCAGAAATGTTTGAAGCTACTGACTGAATGAAAGGAGCTGGCATCTCACTCTCTTTGAATCTTCTTTATCATGCTAGGATTAGCAGGAAAAAGCAAAAAATTTCAGAATTGCACCTTGCAATGTGGAGATATTACTGTTTGTGCATTTACAATATTCATTGATTTTTGCCATTGAAAAACATGTTTTTCATATACCAGAAATGTTTGAAGCTACTGACTGAATGAAAGGAGCTGGCATCTCACTCTCTTTGAATCTTCTTTATCATGCTAGGATTAACAGGAAAAAGCAAAAAATTTCAGAATTGCACCTTGCAATGTGGAGATATTACTGTTTGTGCATTTACAATATTCATTGATTTTTGCCATTGAAAAACATGTTTTTCATATACCAGAAATGTTTGAAGCTACTGACTGAATGAAAGGAGCTGGCATCTCACTCTCTTTGAATCTTCTTTATCATGCTAGGATTAACAGGAAAAAGCTAAAAATTTCAGAATTGCACCGTGCAATGTGGAGATATTACTGTTTGTGCATTTACAATATTCATTGATTTTTGCCATTGAAAAACATGTTTTTCATATACCAGAAATGTTTGAAGCTGCTGACAATGAAAGGAGCTGGCATCTCACTCTCTTTGAATCTTCTTTATCATGCTAGGATTAGCAGGAAAAAGCAAAAAATTTCAGAATTGCACCTTGCAATGTGGAGATATTACTGTTTGTGCATTTACAATATTCATTGAATTTTGCCATTGAAAAACATGTTTTTCATATACCAGAAATGTTTGAAGCTACTGACTGAATGAAAGGAGCTGGCATCTCACTCTCTTTGAATCTTCTTTATCATGCTAGGATTAACAGGAAAAAGCTAAAAATTTCAGAATTGCACCGTGCAATGTGGAGATATTACTGTTTGTGCATTTACAATATTCATTGATTTTTGCCATTGAAAAACATGTTTTTCATATACCAGAAATGTTTGAAGCTACTGACTGAATGAAAGGAGCTGGCATCTCACTCTCTTTGAATCTTCTTTATCATGCTAGGATTAGCAGGAAAAAGCAAAAAATTTCAGAATTGCACCTTGCAATGTGGAGATATTACTGTTTGTGCATTTACAATATTCATTGATTTTTGCCATTGAAAAACATGTTTTTCATATACCAGAAATGTTTGAAGCTACTGACTGAATGAAAGGAGCTGGCATCTCACTCTCTTTGAATCTTCTTTATCATGCTAGGATTAACAGGAAAAAGCAAAAAATTTCAGAATTGCACCTTGCAATGTGGAGATATTACTGTTTGTGCATTTACAATATTCATTGATTTTTGCCATTGAAAAACATGTTTTTCATATACCAGAAATGTTTGAAGCTACTGACTGAATGAAAGGAGCTGGCATCTCACTCTCTTTGAATCTTCTTTATCATGCTAGGATTAGCAGGAAAAAGCAAAAAATTTCAGAATTGCACCTTGCAATGTGGAGATATTACTGTTTGTGCATTTACAATATTCATTGATTTTTGCCATTGAAAAACATGTTTTTCATATACCAGAAATGTTTGAAGCTACTGACTGAATGAAAGGAGCTGGCATCTCACTCTCTTTGAATCTTCTTTATCATGCTAGGATTAACAGGAAAAAGCAAAAAATTTCAGAATTGCACCTTGCAATGTGGAGATATTACTGTTTGTGCATTTACAATATTCATTGATTTTTGCCATTGAAAAACATGTTTTTCATATACCAGAAATGTTTGAAGCTACTGACTGAATGAAAGGAGCTGGCATCTCACTCTCTTTGAATCTTCTTTATCATGCTAGGATTAACAGGAAAAAGCTAAAAATTTCAGAATTGCACCTTGCAATGTGGAGATATTACTGTTTGTGCATTTACAATATTCATTGATTTTTGCCATTGAAAAACATGTTTTTCATATACCAGAAATGTTTGAAGCTACTGACTGAATGAAAGGAGCTGGCATCTCACTCTCTTTGAATCTTCTTTATCATGCTAGGATTAACAGGAAAAAGCAAAAAATTTCAGAATTGCACCTTGCAATGTGGAGATATTACTGTTTGTGCATTTACAATATTCATTGATTTTTGCCATTGAAAAACATGTTTTTCATATACCAGAAATGTTTGAAGCTACTGACTGAATGAAAGGAGCTGGCATCTCACTCTCTTTGAATCTTCTTTATCATGCTAGGATTAACAGGAAAAAGCTAAAAATTTCAGAATTGCACCGTGCAATGTGGAGATATTACTGTTTGTGCATTTACAATATTCATTGATTTTTGCCATTGAAAAACATGTTTTTCATATACCAGAAATGTTTGAAGCTACTGACTGAATGAAAGGAGCAGGCATCTCACTCTCTTTGAATCTTCTTTATCATGCTAGGATTAGCAGGAAAAAGCAAAAAATTTCAGAATTGCACCTTGCAATGTGGAGATATTACTGTTTGTGCATTTACAATATTCATTGATTTTTGCCATTGAAAAACATGTTTTTCATATACCAGAAATGTTTGAAGCTACTGACTGAATGAAAGGAGCTGGCATCTCACTCTCTTTGAATCTTCTTTATCATGCTAGGTTTAACAGGAAAAAGCAAAAAATTTCAGAATTGCACCTTGCAATGTGGAGATATTACTGTTTGTGCATTTACAATATTCATTGATTTTTGCCATTGAAAAACATGTTTTTCATATACCAGAAATGTTTGAAGCTACTGACTGAATGAAAGGAGCTGGCATCTCACTCTCTTTGAATCTTCTTTATCATGCTAGGATTAACAGGAAAAAGCTAAAAATTTCAGAATTGCACCGTGCAATGTGGAGATATTACTGTTTGTGCATTTACAATATTCATTGATTTTTGCCATTGAAAAACATGTTTTTCATATACCAGAAATGTTTGAAGCTACTGACTGAATGAAAGGAGCTGGCATCTCACTCTCTTTGAATCTTCTTTATCATGCTAGGATTAGCAGGAAAAAGCAAAAAATTTCAGAATTGCACCTTGCAATGTGGAGATATTACTGTTTGTGCATTTACAATATTCATTGATTTTTGCCATTGAAAAACATGTTTTTCATATACCAGAAATGTTTGAAGCTACTGACTGAATGAAAGGAGCTGGCATCTCACTCTCTTTGAATCTTCTTTATCATGCTAGGATTAACAGGAAAAAGCAAAAAATTTCAGAATTGCACCTTGCAATGTGGAGATATTACTGTTTGTGCATTTACAATATTCATTGATTTTTGCCATTGAAAAACATGTTTTTCATATACCAGAAATGTTTGAAGCTACTGACTGAATGAAAGGAGCTGGCATCTCACTCTCTTTGAATCTTCTTTATCATGCTAGGATTAACAGGAAAAAGCTAAAAATTTCAGAATTGCACCGTGCAATGTGGAGATATTACTGTTTGTGCATTTACAATATTCATTGATTTTTGCCATTGAAAAACATGTTTTTCATATACCAGAAATGTTTGAAGCTGCTGACAATGAAAGGAGCTGGCATCTCACTCTCTTTGAATCTTCTTTATCATGCTAGGATTAGCAGGAAAAAGCAAAAAATTTCAGAATTGCACCTTGCAATGTGGAGATATTACTGTTTGTGCATTTACAATATTCATTGAATTTTGCCATTGAAAAACATGTTTTTCATATACCAGAAATGTTTGAAGCTACTGACTGAATGAAAGGAGCTGGCATCTCACTCTCTTTGAATCTTCTTTATCATGCTAGGATTAAAAGGAAAAAGCTAAAAATTTCAGAATTGCACCGTGCAATGTGGAGATATTACTGTTTGTGCATTTACAATATTCATTGATTTTTGCCATTGAAAAACATGTTTTTCATATACCAGAAATGTTTGAAGCTACTGACTGAATGAAAGGAGCTGGCATCTCACTCTCTTTGAATCTTCTTTATCATGCTAGGATTAACAGGAAAAAGCAAAAAATTTCAGAATTGCACCTTGCAATGTGGAGATATTACTGTTTGTGCATTTACAATATTCATTGATTTTTGCCATTGAAAAACATGTTTTTCATATACCAGAAATGTTTGAAGCTACTGACTGAATGAAAGGAGCTGGCATCTCACTCTCTTTGAATCTTCTTTATCATGCTAGGATTAACAGGAAAAAGCAAAAAATTTCAGAATTGCACCTTGCAATGTGGAGATATTACTGTTTGTGCATTTACAATATTCATTGATTTTTGCCATTGAAAAACATGTTTTTCATATACCAGAAATGTTTGAAGCTACTGACTGAATGAAAGGAGCTGGCATCTCACTCTCTTTGAATCTTCTTTATCATGCTAGGATTAGCAGGAAAAAGCAAAAAATTTCAGAATTGCACCTTGCAATGTGGAGATATTACTGTTTGTGCATTTACAATATTCATTGCTTTTTGCCATTGAAAAACATGTTTTTCATATACCAGAAATGTTTGAAGCTACTGACTGAATGAAAGGAGCTGGCATCTCACTCTCTTTGAATCTTCTTTATCATGCTAGGATTAACAGGAAAAAGCAAAAAATTTCAGAATTGCACCTTGCAATGTGGAGATATTACTGTTTGTGCATTTACAATATTCATTGATTTTTGCCATTGAAAAACATGTTTTTCATATACCAGAAATGTTTGAAGCTACTGACTGAATGAAAGGAGCTGGCATCTCACTCTCTTTGAATCTTCTTTATCATGCTAGGATTAACAGGAAAAAGCTAAAAATTTCAGAATTGCACCTTGCAATGTGGAGATATTACTGTTTGTGCATTTACAATATTCATTGATTTTTGCCATTGAAAAACATGTTTTTCATATACCAGAAATGTTTGAAGCTACTGACTGAATGAAAGGAGCTGGCATCTCACTCTCTTTGAATCTTCTTTATCATGCTAGGATTAACAGGAAAAAGCAAAAAATTTCAGAATTGCACCTTGCAATGTGGAGATATTACTGTTTGTGCATTTACAATATTCATTGATTTTTGCCATTGAAAAACATGTTTTTCATATACCAGAAATGTTTGAAGCTACTGACTGAATGAAAGGAGCTGGCATCTCACTCTCTTTGAATCTTCTTTATCATGCTAGGATTAACAGGAAAAAGCTAAAAATTTCAGAATTGCACCGTGCAATGTGGAGATATTACTGTTTGTGCATTTACAATATTCATTGATTTTTGCCATTGAAAAACATGTTTTTCATATACCAGAAATGTTTGAAGCTACTGACTGAATGAAAGGAGCTGGCATCTCACTCTCTTTGAATCTTCTTTATCATGCTAGGATTAGCAGGAAAAAGCAAAAAATTTCAGAATTGCACCTTGCAATGTGGAGATATTACTGTTTGTGCATTTACAATATTCATTGATTTTTGCCATTGAAAAACATGTTTTTCATATACCAGAAATGTTTGAAGCTACTGACTGAATGAAAGGAGCTGGCATCTCACTCTCTTTGAATCTTCTTTATCATGCTAGGTTTAACAGGAAAAAGCAAAAAATTTCAGAATTGCACCTTGCAATGTGGAGATATTACTGTTTGTGCATTTACAATATTCATTGATTTTTGCCATTGAAAAACATGTTTTTCATATACCAGAAATGTTTGAAGCTACTGACTGAATGAAAGGAGCTGGCATCTCACTCTCTTTGAATCTTCTTTATCATGCTAGGATTAACAGGAAAAAGCTAAAAATTTCAGAATTGCACCGTGCAATGTGGAGATATTACTGTTTGTGCATTTACAATATTCATTGATTTTTGCCATTGAAAAACATGTTTTTCATATACCAGAAATGTTTGAAGCTACTGACTGAATGAAAGGAGCTGGCATCTCACTCTCTTTGAATCTTCTTTATCATGCTAGGATTAGCAGGAAAAAGCAAAAAATTTCAGAATTGCACCTTGCAATGTGGAGATATTACTGTTTGTGCATTTACAATATTCATTGATTTTTGCCATTGAAAAACGTTTTTCATATACCAGAAATGTTTGAAGCTACTGACTGAATGAAAGGAGCTGGCATCTCACTCTCTTTGAATCTTCTTTATCATGCTAGGATTAACAGGAAAAAGCTAAAAATTTCAGAATTGCACCGTGCAATGTGGAGATATTACTGTTTGTGCATTTACAATATTCATTGATTTTTGCCATTGAAAAACATGTTTTTCATATACCAGAAATGTTTGAAGCTACTGACTGAATGAAAGGAGCTGGCATCTCACTCTCTTTGAATCTTCTTTATCATGCTAGGATTAGCAGGAAAAAGCAAAAAATTTCAGAATTGCACCTTGCAATGTGGAGATATTACTGTTTGTGCATTTACAATATTCATTGATTTTTGCCATTGAAAAACATGTTTTTCATATACCAGAAATGTTTGAAGCTACTGACTGAATGAAAGGAGCTGGCATCTCACTCTCTTTGAATCTTCTTTATCATGCTAGGATTAACAGGAAAAAGCAAAAAATTTCAGAATTGCACCTTGCAATGTGGAGATATTACTGTTTGTGCATTTACAATATTCATTGATTTTTGCCATTGAAAAACATGTTTTTCATATACCAGAAATGTTTGAAGCTACTGACTGAATGAAAGGAGCTGGCATCTCACTCTCTTTGAATCTTCTTTATCATGCTGGGATTAACAGGAAAAAGCTAAAAATTTCAGAATTGCACCGTGCAATGTGGAGATATTACTGTTTGTGCATTTACAATATTCATTGATTTTTGCCATTGAAAAACATGTTTTTCATATACCAGAAATGTTTGAAGCTAATGACTGAATGAAAGGAGCTGGCATCTCACTCTCTTTGAATCTTCTTTATCATGCTAGGATTAACAGGAAAAAGCTAAAAATTTCAGAATTGCACTGTGCAATGTGGAGATATTACTGTTTGTGCATTTACAATATTCATTGATTTTTGCCATTGAAAAACATGTTTTTCATATACCAGAAATGTTTGAAGCTACTGACTGAATGAAAGGAGCTGGCATCTCACTCTCTTTGAATCTTCTTTATCATGCTAGGATTAACAGGAAAAAGCTAAAAATTTCAGAATTGCACCTTGCAATGTGGAGATATTACTGTTTGTGCATTTACAATATTCATTGATTTTTGCCATTGAAAAACATGTTTTTCATATACCAGAAATGTTTGAAGCTACTGACTGAATGAAAGGAGCTGGCATCTCACTCTCTTTGAATCTTCTTTATCATGCTAGGATTAACAGGAAAAAGCAAAAAATTTCAGAATTGCACCTTGCAATGTGGAGATATTACTGTTTGTGCATTTACAATATTCATTGATTTTTGCCATTGAAAAACATGTTTTTCATATACCAGAAATGTTTGAAGCTACTGACTGAATGAAAGGAGCTGGCATCTCACTCTCTTTGAATCTTCTTTATCATGCTAGGATTAACAGGAAAAAGCTAAAAATTTCAGAATTGCACCGTGCAATGTGGAGATATTACTGTTTGTGCATTTACAATATTCATTGATTTTTGCCATTGAAAAACATGTTTTTCATATACCAGAAATGTTTGAAGCTACTGACTGAATGAAAGGAGCTGGCATCTCACTCTCTTTGAATCTTCTTTATCATGCTAGGATTAGCAGGAAAAAGCAAAAAATTTCAGAATTGCACCTTGCAATGTGGAGATATTACTGTTTGTGCATTTACAATATTCATTGATTTTTGCCATTGAAAAACATGTTTTTCATATACCAGAAATGTTTGAAGCTACTGACTGAATGAAAGGAGCTGGCATCTCACTCTCTGAATCTTCTTTATCATGCTAGGTTTAACAGGAAAAAGCAAAAAATTTCAGAATTGCACCTTGCAATGTGGAGATATTACTGTTTGTGCATTTACAATATTCATTGATTTTTGCCATTGAAAAACATGTTTTTCATATACCAGAAATGTTTGAAGCTACTGACTGAATGAAAGGAGCTGGCATCTCACTCTCTTTGAATCTTCTTTATCATGCTAGGATTAACAGGAAAAAGCTAAAAATTTCAGAATTGCACCGTGCAATGTGGAGATATTACTGTTTGTGCATTTACAATATTCATTGATTTTTGCCATTGAAAAACATGTTTTTCATATACCAGAAATGTTTGAAGCTACTGACTGAATGAAAGGAGCTGGCATCTCACTCTCTTTGAATCTTCTTTATCATGCTAGGATTAGCAGGAAAAAGCAAAAAATTTCAGAATTGCACCTTGCAATGTGGAGATATTACTGTTTGTGCATTTACAATATTCATTGATTTTTGCCATTGAAAAACGTTTTTCATATACCAGAAATGTTTGAAGCTACTGACTGAATGAAAGGAGCTGGCATCTCACTCTCTTTGAATCTTCTTTATCATGCTAGGATTAACAGGAAAAAGCTAAAAATTTCAGAATTGCACCGTGCAATGTGGAGATATTACTGTTTGTGCATTTACAATATTCATTGATTTTTGCCATTGAAAAACATGTTTTTCATATACCAGAAATGTTTGAAGCTACTGACTGAATGAAAGGAGCTGGCATCTCACTCTCTTTGAATCTTCTTTATCATGCTAGGATTAGCAGGAAAAAGCAAAAAATTTCAGAATTGCACCTTGCAATGTGGAGATATTACTGTTTGTGCATTTACAATATTCATTGATTTTTGCCATTGAAAAACATGTTTTTCATATACCAGAAATGTTTGAAGCTACTGACTGAATGAAAGGAGCTGGCATCTCACTCTCTTTGAATCTTCTTTATCATGCTAGGATTAACAGGAAAAAGCAAAAAATTTCAGAATTGCACCTTGCAATGTGGAGATATTACTGTTTGTGCATTTACAATATTCATTGATTTTTGCCATTGAAAAACATGTTTTTCATATACCAGAAATGTTTGAAGCTACTGACTGAATGAAAGGAGCTGGCATCTCACTCTCTTTGAATCTTCTTTATCATGCTGGGATTAACAGGAAAAAGCTAAAAATTTCAGAATTGCACCGTGCAATGTGGAGATATTACTGTTTGTGCATTTACAATATTCATTGATTTTTGCCATTGAAAAACATGTTTTTCATATACCAGAAATGTTTGAAGCTAATGACTGAATGAAAGGAGCTGGCATCTCACTCTCTTTGAATCTTCTTTATCATGCTAGGATTAACAGGAAAAAGCTAAAAATTTCAGAATTGCACTGTGCAATGTGGAGATATTACTGTTTGTGCATTTACAATATTCATTGATTTTTGCCATTGAAAAACATGTTTTTCATATACCAGAAATGTTTGAAGCTACTGACTGAATGAAAGGAGCTGGCATCTCACTCTCTTTGAATCTTCTTTATCATGCTAGGATTAACAGGAAAAAGCTAAAAATTTCAGAATTGCACCTTGCAATGTGGAGATATTACTGTTTGTGCATTTACAATATTCATTGATTTTTGCCATTGAAAAACATGTTTTTCATATACCAGAAATGTTTGAAGCTACTGACTGAATGAAAGGAGCTGGCATCTCACTCTCTTTGAATCTTCTTTATCATGCTAGGATTAACAGGAAAAAGCAAAAAATTTCAGAATTGCACCTTGCAATGTGGAGATATTACTGTTTGTGCATTTACAATATTCATTGATTTTTGCCATTGAAAAACATGTTTTTCATATACCAGAAATGTTTGAAGCTACTGACTGAATGAAAGGAGCTGGCATCTCACTCTCTTTGAATCTTCTTTATCATGCTAGGATTAACAGGAAAAAGCTAAAAATTTCAGAATTGCACCGTGCAATGTGGAGATATTACTGTTTGTGCATTTACAATATTCATTGATTTTTGCCATTGAAAAACATGTTTTTCATATACCAGAAATGTTTGAAGCTACTGACTGAATGAAAGGAGCTGGCATCTCACTCTCTTTGAATCTTCTTTATCATGCTAGGATTAGCAGGAAAAAGCAAAAAATTTCAGAATTGCACCTTGCAATGTGGAGATATTACTGTTTGTGCATTTACAATATTCATTGATTTTTGCCATTGAAAAACATGTTTTTCATATACCAGAAATGTTTGAAGCTACTGACTGAATGAAAGGAGCTGGCATCTCACTCTCTGAATCTTCTTTATCATGCTAGGTTTAACAGGAAAAAGCAAAAAATTTCAGAATTGCACCTTGCAATGTGGAGATATTACTGTTTGTGCATTTACAATATTCATTGATTTTTGCCATTGAAAAACATGTTTTCATATACCAGAAATGTTTGAAGCTACTGACTGAATGAAAGGAGCTGGCATCTCACTCTCTTTGAATCTTCTTTATCATGCTAGGATTAACAGGAAAAAGCTAAAAATTTCAGAATTGCACCGTGCAATGTGGAGATATTACTGTTTGTGCATTTACAATATTCATTGATTTTTGCCATTGAAAAACATGTTTTTCATATACCAGAAATGTTTGAAGCTACTGACTGAATGAAAGGAGCTGGCATCTCACTCTCTTTGAATCTTCTTTATCATGCTAGGATTAGCAGGAAAAAGCAAAAATTTCAGAATTGCACCTTGCAATGTGGAGATATTACTGTTTGTGCATTTACAATATTCATTGATTTTTGCCATTGAAAAACGTTTTTCATATACCAGAAATGTTTGAAGCTACTGACTGAATGAAAGGAGCTGGCATCTCACTCTCTTTGAATCTTCTTTATCATGCTAGGATTAACAGGAAAAAGCTAAAAATTTCAGAATTGCACCGTGCAATGTGGAGATATTACTGTTTGTGCATTTACAATATTCATTGATTTTTGCCATTGAAAAACATGTTTTTCATATACCAGAAATGTTTGAAGCTACTGACTGAATGAAAGGAGCTGGCATCTCACTCTCTTTGAATCTTCTTTATCATGCTAGGATTAGCAGGAAAAAGCAAAAAATTTCAGAATTGCACCTTGCAATGTGGAGATATTACTGTTTGTGCATTTACAATATTCATTGATTTTTGCCATTGAAAAACATGTTTTTCATATACCAGAAATGTTTGAAGCTACTGACTGAATGAAAGGAGCTGGCATCTCACTCTCTTTGAATCTTCTTTATCATGCTAGGATTAACAGGAAAAAGCAAAAAATTTCAGAATTGCACCTTGCAATGTGGAGATATTACTGTTTGTGCATTTACAATATTCATTGATTTTTGCCATTGAAAAACATGTTTTTCATATACCAGAAATGTTTGAAGCTACTGACTGAATGAAAGGAGCTGGCATCTCACTCTCTTTGAATCTTCTTTATCATGCTGGGATTAACAGGAAAAAGCTAAAAATTTCAGAATTGCACCGTGCAATGTGGAGATATTACTGTTTGTGCATTTACAATATTCATTGATTTTTGCCATTGAAAAACATGTTTTTCATATACCAGAAATGTTTGAAGCTAATGACTGAATGAAAGGAGCTGGCATCTCACTCTCTTTGAATCTTCTTTATCATGCTAGGATTAACAGGAAAAAGCTAAAAATTTCAGAATTGCACTGTGCAATGTGGAGATATTACTGTTTGTGCATTTACAATATTCATTGATTTTTGCCATTGAAAAACATGTTTTTCATATACCAGAAATGTTTGAAGCTACTGACTGAATGAAAGGAGCTGGCATCTCACTCTCTTTGAATCTTCTTTATCATGCTAGGATTAGCAGGAAAAAGCAAAAAATTTCAGAATTGCACCTTGCAATGTGGAGATATTACTGTTTGTGCATTTACAATATTCATTGATTTTTGCCATTGAAAAACATGTTTTTCATATACCAGAAATGTTTGAAGCTACTGACTGAATGAAAGGAGCTGGCATCTCACTCTCTTTGAATCTTCTTTATCATGCTAGGATTAACAGGAAAAAGCTAAAAATTTCAGAATTGGACCGTGCAATGTGGAGATATTACTGTTTGTGCATTTACAATATTCATTGATTTTTGCCATTGAAAAACATGTTTTTCATATACCAGAAATGTTTGAAGCTACTGACTGAATGAAAGGAGCTGGCATCTCACTCTCTTTGAATCTTCTTTATCATGCTAGGATTAGCAGGAAAAAGCAAAAAATTTCAGAATTGCACCTTGCAATGTGGAGATATTACTGTTTGTGCATTTACAATATTCATTGATTTTTGCCATTGAAAAACATGTTTTTCATATACCAGAAATGTTTGAAGCTACTGACTGAATGAAAGGAGCTGGCATCTCACTCTCTTTGAATCTTCTTTATCATGCTAGGATTAACAGGAAAAAGCAAAAAATTTCAGAATTGCACCTTGCAATGTGGAGATATTACTGTTTGTGCATTTACAATATTCATTGATTTTTGCCATTGAAAAACATGTTTTTCATATACCAGAAATGTTTGAAGCTACTGACTGAATGAAAGGAGCTGGCATCTCACTCTCTTTGAATCTTCTTTATCATGCTAGGATTAACAGGAAAAAGCTAAAAATTTCAGAATTGCACCGTGCAATGTGGAGATATTACTGTTTGTGCATTTACAATATTCATTGATTTTTGCCATTGAAAAACATGTTTTTCATATACCAGAAATGTTTGAAGCTAATGACTGAATGAAAGGAGCTGGCATCTCACTCTCTTTGAATCTTCTTTATCATGCTAGGATTAACAGGAAAAAGCTAAAAATTTCAGAATTGCACTGTGCAATGTGGAGATATTACTGTTTGTGCATTTACAATATTCATTGATTTTTGCCATTGAAAAACATGTTTTTCATATACCAGAAATGTTTGAAGCTACTGACTGAATGAAAGGAGCTGGCATCTCACTCTCTTTGAATCTTCTTTATCATGCTAGGATTAGCAGGAAAAAGCAAAAAATTTCAGAATTGCACCTTGCAATGTGGAGATATTACTGTTTGTGCATTTACAATATTCATTGATTTTTGCCATTGAAAAACATGTTTTTCATATACCAGAAATGTTTGAAGCTACTGACTGAATGAAAGGAGCTGGCATCTCACTCTCTTTGAATCTTCTTTATCATGCTAGGATTAACAGGAAAAAGCTAAAAATTTCAGAATTGCACCGTGCAATGTGGAGATATTACTGTTTGTGCATTTACAATATTCATTGATTTTTGCCATTGAAAAACATGTTTTTCATATACCAGAAATGTTTGAAGCTACTGACTGAATGAAAGGAGCTGGCATCTCACTCTCTTTGAATCTTCTTTACCATGCTAGGATTAACAGGAAAAAGCAAAAAATTTCAGAATTGCACCTTGCAATGTGGAGATATTACTGTTTGTGCATTTACAATATTCATTGATTTTTGCCATTGAAAAACATGTTTTTCATATACCAGAAATGTTTGAAGCTACTGACTGAATGAAAGGAGCTGGCATCTCACTCTCTTTGAATCTTCTTTATCATGCTAGGATTAACAGGAAAAAGCTAAAAATTTCAGAATTGCACCGTGCAATGTGGAGATATTACTGTTTGTGCATTTACAATATTCATTGATTTTTGCCATTGAAAAACATGTTTTTCATATACCAGAAATGTTTGAAGCTGCTGACAATGAAAGGAGCTGGCATCTCACTCTCTTTGAATCTTCTTTATCATGCTAGGATTAGCAGGAAAAAGCAAAAAATTTCAGAATTGCACCTTGCAATGTGGAGATATTACTGTTTGTGCATTTACAATATTCATTGAATTTTGCCATTGAAAAACATGTTTTTCATATACCAGAAATGTTTGAAGCTACTGACTGAATGAAAGGAGCTGGCATCTCACTCTCTTTGAATCTTCTTTATCATGCTAGGATTAACAGGAAAAAGCTAAAAATTTCAGAATTGCACCTTGCAATGTGGAGATATTACTGTTTGTGCATTTACAATATTCATTGATTTTTGCCATTGAAAAACATGTTTTTCATATACCAGAAATGTTTGAAGCTACTGACTGAATGAAAGGAGCTGGCATCTCACTCTCTTTGAATCTTCTTTATCATGCTAGGATTAGCAGGAAAAAGCAAAAAATTTCAGAATTGCACCTTGCAATGTGGAGATATTACTGTTTGTGCATTTACAATATTCATTGATTTTTGCCATTGAAAAACATGTTTTTCATATACCAGAAATGTTTGAAGCTACTGACTGAATGAAAGGAGCTGGCATCTCACTCTCTTTGAATCTTCTTTATCATGCTAGGATTAACAGGAAAAAGCAAAAAATTTCAGAATTGCACCTTGCAATGTGGAGATATTACTGTTTGTGCATTTACAATATTCATTGATTTTTGCCATTGAAAAACATGTTTTTCATATACCAGAAATGTTTGAAGCTACTGACTGAATGAAAGGAGCTGGCATCTCACTCTCTTTGAATCTTCTTTATCATGCTAGGATTAACAGGAAAAAGCTAAAAATTTCAGAATTGCACCGTGCAATGTGGAGATATTACTGTTTGTGCATTTACAATATTCATTGATTTTTGCCATTGAAAAACATGTTTTTCATATACCAGAAATGTTTGAAGCTGCTGACAATGAAAGGAGCTGGCATCTCACTCTCTTTGAATCTTCTTTATCATGCTAGGATTAGCAGGAAAAAGCAAAAAATTTCAGAATTGCACCTTGCAATGTGGAGATATTACTGTTTGTGCATTTACAATATTCATTGAATTTTGCCATTGAAAAACATGTTTTTCATATACCAGAAATGTTTGAAGCTACTGACTGAATGAAAGGAGCTGGCATCTCACTCTCTTTGAATCTTCTTTATCATGCTAGGATTAAAAGGAAAAAGCTAAAAATTTCAGAATTGCACCGTGCAATGTGGAGATATTACTGTTTGTGCATTTACAATATTCATTGATTTTTGCCATTGAAAAACATGTTTTTCATATACCAGAAATGTTTGAAGCTACTGACTGAATGAAAGGAGCTGGCATCTCACTCTCTTTGAATCTTCTTTATCATGCTAGGATTAACAGGAAAAAGCAAAAAATTTCAGAATTGCACCTTGCAATGTGGAGATATTACTGTTTGTGCATTTACAATATTCATTGATTTTTGCCATTGAAAAACATGTTTTTCATATACCAGAAATGTTTGAAGCTACTGACTGAATGAAAGGAGCTGGCATCTCACTCTCTTTGAATCTTCTTTATCATGCTAGGATTAACAGGAAAAAGCAAAAAATTTCAGAATTGCACCTTGCAATGTGGAGATATTACTGTTTGTGCATTTACAATATTCATTGATTTTTGCCATTGAAAAACATGTTTTTCATATACCAGAAATGTTTGAAGCTACTGACTGAATGAAAGGAGCTGGCATCTCACTCTCTTTGAATCTTCTTTATCATGCTAGGATTAGCAGGAAAAAGCAAAAAATTTCAGAATTGCACCTTGCAATGTGGAGATATTACTGTTTGTGCATTTACAATATTCATTGATTTTTGCCATTGAAAAACATGTTTTTCATATACCAGAAATGTTTGAAGCTACTGACTGAATGAAAGGAGCTGGCATCTCACTCTCTTTGAATCTTCTTTATCATGCTAGGATTAACAGGAAAAAGCAAAAAATTTCAGAATTGCACCTTGCAATGTGGAGATATTACTGTTTGTGCATTTACAATATTCATTGATTTTTGCCATTGAAAAACATGTTTTTCATATACCAGAAATGTTTGAAGCTACTGACTGAATGAAAGGAGCTGGCATCTCACTCTCTTTGAATCTTCTTTATCATGCTAGGATTAACAGGAAAAAGCTAAAAATTTCAGAATTGCACCTTGCAATGTGGAGATATTACTGTTTGTGCATTTACAATATTCATTGATTTTTGCCATTGAAAAACATGTTTTTCATATACCAGAAATGTTTGAAGCTACTGACTGAATGAAAGGAGCTGGCATCTCACTCTCTTTGAATCTTCTTTATCATGCTAGGATTAACAGGAAAAAGCAAAAAATTTCAGAATTGCACCTTGCAATGTGGAGATATTACTGTTTGTGCATTTACAATATTCATTGATTTTTGCCATTGAAAAACATGTTTTTCATATACCAGAAATGTTTGAAGCTACTGACTGAATGAAAGGAGCTGGCATCTCACTCTCTTTGAATCTTCTTTATCATGCTAGGATTAACAGGAAAAAGCTAAAAATTTCAGAATTGCACCGTGCAATGTGGAGATATTACTGTTTGTGCATTTACAATATTCATTGATTTTTGCCATTGAAAAACATGTTTTTCATATACCAGAAATGTTTGAAGCTACTGACTGAATGAAAGGAGCTGGCATCTCACTCTCTTTGAATCTTCTTTATCATGCTAGGATTAGCAGGAAAAAGCAAAAAATTTCAGAATTGCACCTTGCAATGTGGAGATATTACTGTTTGTGCATTTACAATATTCATTGATTTTTGCCATTGAAAAACATGTTTTTCATATACCAGAAATGTTTGAAGCTACTGACTGAATGAAAGGAGCTGGCATCTCACTCTCTTTGAATCTTCTTTATCATGCTAGGATTAACAGGAAAAAGCAAAAAATTTCAGAATTGCACCTTGCAATGTGGAGATATTACTGTTTGTGCATTTACAATATTCATTGATTTTTGCCATTGAAAAACATGTTTTTCATATACCAGAAATGTTTGAAGCTACTGACTGAATGAAAGGAGCTGGCATCTCACTCTCTTTGAATCTTCTTTATCATGCTAGGATTAACAGGAAAAAGCTAAAAATTTCAGAATTGCACCGTGCAATGTGGAGATATTACTGTTTGTGCATTTACAATATTCATTGATTTTTGCCATTGAAAAACATGTTTTTCATATACCAGAAATGTTTGAAGCTACTGACTGAATGAAAGGAGCTGGCATCTCACTCTCTTTGAATCTTCTTTATCATGCTAGGATTAGCAGGAAAAAGCAAAAAATTTCAGAATTGCACCTTGCAATGTGGAGATATTACTGTTTGTGCATTTACAATATTCATTGATTTTTGCCATTGAAAAACGTTTTTCATATACCAGAAATGTTTGAAGCTACTGACTGAATGAAAGGAGCTGGCATCTCACTCTCTTTGAATCTTCTTTATCATGCTAGGATTAGCAGGAAAAAGCAAAAAATTTCAGAATTGCACCTTGCAATGTGGAGATATTACTGTTTGTGCATTTACAATATTCATTGATTTTTGCCATTGAAAAACATGTTTTTCATATACCAGAAATGTTTGAAGCTACTGACTGAATGAAAGGAGCTGGCATCTCACTCTCTTTGAATCTTCTTTATCATGCTAGGATTAACAGGAAAAAGCAAAAAATTTCAGAATTGCACCTTGCAATGTGGAGATATTACTGTTTGTGCATTTACAATATTCATTGATTTTTGCCATTGAAAAACATGTTTTTCATATACCAGAAATGTTTGAAGCTACTGACTGAATGAAAGGAGCTGGCATCTCACTCTCTTTGAATCTTCTTTATCATGCTGGGATTAACAGGAAAAAGCTAAAAATTTCAGAATTGCACCGTGCAATGTGGAGATATTACTGTTTGTGCATTTACAATATTCATTGATTTTTGCCATTGAAAAACATGTTTTTCATATACCAGAAATGTTTGAAGCTAATGACTGAATGAAAGGAGCTGGCATCTCACTCTCTTTGAATCTTCTTTATCATGCTAGGATTAACAGGAAAAAGCTAAAAATTTCAGAATTGCACTGTGCAATGTGGAGATATTACTGTTTGTGCATTTACAATATTCATTGATTTTTGCCATTGAAAAACATGTTTTTCATATACCAGAAATGTTTGAAGCTACTGACTGAATGAAAGGAGCTGGCATCTCACTCTCTTTGAATCTTCTTTATCATGCTAGGATTAACAGGAAAAAGCTAAAAATTTCAGAATTGCACCTTGCAATGTGGAGATATTACTGTTTGTGCATTTACAATATTCATTGATTTTTGCCATTGAAAAACATGTTTTTCATATACCAGAAATGTTTGAAGCTACTGACTGAATGAAAGGAGCTGGCATCTCACTCTCTTTGAATCTTCTTTATCATGCTAGGATTAACAGGAAAAAGCAAAAAATTTCAGAATTGCACCTTGCAATGTGGAGATATTACTGTTTGTGCATTTACAATATTCATTGATTTTTGCCATTGAAAAACATGTTTTTCATATACCAGAAATGTTTGAAGCTACTGACTGAATGAAAGGAGCTGGCATCTCACTCTCTTTGAATCTTCTTTATCATGCTAGGATTAACAGGAAAAAGCTAAAAATTTCAGAATTGCACCGTGCAATGTGGAGATATTACTGTTTGTGCATTTACAATATTCATTGATTTTTGCCATTGAAAAACATGTTTTTCATATACCAGAAATGTTTGAAGCTACTGACTGAATGAAAGGAGCTGGCATCTCACTCTCTTTGAATCTTCTTTATCATGCTAGGATTAGCAGGAAAAAGCAAAAAATTTCAGAATTGCACCTTGCAATGTGGAGATATTACTGTTTGTGCATTTACAATATTCATTGATTTTTGCCATTGAAAAACATGTTTTTCATATACCAGAAATGTTTGAAGCTACTGACTGAATGAAAGGAGCTGGCATCTCACTCTCTGAATCTTCTTTATCATGCTAGGTTTAACAGGAAAAAGCAAAAAATTTCAGAATTGCACCTTGCAATGTGGAGATATTACTGTTTGTGCATTTACAATATTCATTGATTTTTGCCATTGAAAAACATGTTTTTCATATACCAGAAATGTTTGAAGCTACTGACTGAATGAAAGGAGCTGGCATCTCACTCTCTTTGAATCTTCTTTATCATGCTAGGATTAACAGGAAAAAGCTAAAAATTTCAGAATTGCACCGTGCAATGTGGAGATATTACTGTTTGTGCATTTACAATATTCATTGATTTTTGCCATTGAAAAACATGTTTTTCATATACCAGAAATGTTTGAAGCTACTGACTGAATGAAAGGAGCTGGCATCTCACTCTCTTTGAATCTTCTTTATCATGCTAGGATTAGCAGGAAAAAGCAAAAAATTTCAGAATTGCACCTTGCAATGTGGAGATATTACTGTTTGTGCATTTACAATATTCATTGATTTTTGCCATTGAAAAACGTTTTTTCATATACCAGAAATGTTTGAAGCTACTGACTGAATGAAAGGAGCTGGCATCTCACTCTCTT
>NW_027371191.1:0-29840 GCF_046119375.1 Phyllobates terribilis | reverse complement strand
TGCTAGGATTAACAGGAAAAAAGCTAAAAAATTTCAGAATTGCACCTTGCAATGTGAAGATATTACTGTTTGTGCATTTACAATATCATTGATTTTTGCCATTGAAAAACGTCCAGAAATGTTTGAAGCTACTGACTGAATGAAAGGAGCTGGCATCTCACTCTCTTTGAATCTTCTTTATCATGCTAGGATTAACAGGAAAAGCTAAAAATTTCAGAATTGCACCGTGCAATGTGGAGATATTACTGTTTGTGCATTTACAATATTCATTGATTTTTGCCATTGAAAAACATGTTTTTCATATACCAGAAATGTTTGAAGCTACTGACTGAATGAAAGGAGCTGGCATCTCACTCTCTTTGAATCTTCTTTATCATGCTAGGATTAACAGGAAAAAGCTAAAAATTTCAGAATGCACCTTGCAATGTGGAGATATTACTGTTTGTGCATTTACAATATTCATTGATTTTTGCCATTGAAAACATGTTTTTCATATACCAGAAATGTTTGAAGCTACTGACTGAATGAAAGGAGCTGGCATCTCACTCTCTTTGAATCTTCTTTATCATGCTAGGATTAGCAGGAAAAAGCTAAAATTTCCAGAATTGCACCGTGCAATGTGGAGATATTACTGTTTGTGCATTTACAATATTCATTGATTTTTGCCATTGAAAACGTCCAGAAATGTTTGAAGCTACTGACTGAATGAAAGGAGCTGGCATCTCACTCTCTTTGAATCTTCTTTATCATGCTAGGATTAGCAGGAAAAAGCAAAAAATTTCAGAATTGCACCGTGCAATGTGGAGATATTACTGTTTGTGCATTTACAATATTCATTGATTTTTGCCATTGAAAAACATGTTTTTCATATACCAGAAATGTTTGAAGCTACTGACTGAATGAAAGGAGCTGGCATCTCACTCTCTTTGAATCTTCTTTATCATGCTAGGATTAGCAGGAAAAAGCAAAAAATTTCAGAATTGCACCGTGCAATGTGGAGATATTACTGTTTGTGCATTTACAATATTCATTGATTTTTGCCATTGAAAAACATGTTTTTCATATACCAGAAATGTTTGAAGCTACTGACTGAATGAAAGGAGCTGGCATCTCACTCTCTTTGAATCTTCTTTATCATGCTAGGATTAACAGGAAAAAGCTAAAAATTTCAGAATTGCACCTTGCAATGTGGAGATATTACTGTTTGTGCATTTACAATATTCATTGATTTTTGCCATTGAAAAACGTCCAGAAATGTTTGAAGCTACTGACTGAATGAAAGGAGCTGGCATCTCACTCTCTTTGAATCTTCTTATCATGCTAGGATTAACAGGAAAAAGCTAAAAATTTCAGAATTGCACCGTGCAATGTGGAGATATTACTGTTTGTGCATTTACAATATTCATTGATTTTTGCCATTGAAAAACATGTTTTTCATATACCAGAAATGTTTGAAGCTACTGACTGAATGAAAGGAGCTGGCATCTCACTCTCTTTGAATCTTCTTTATCATGCTAGGATTAACAGGAAAAAGCTAAAAATTTCAGAATTGCACCGTGCAATGTGGAGATATTACTGTTTGTGCATTTACAATATTCATTGATTTTTGCCATTGAAAAACATGTTTTTCATATACCAGAAATGTTTGAAGCTACTGGACTGAATGAAAGGAGCTGGCATCTCACTCTCTTTGAATCTTCTTTATCATGCTAGGATTAACAGGAAAAGCTAAAAATTTCAGAATTGCACCTTGCAATGTGGAGATATTACTGTTTGTGCATTTACAATATTCATTGATTTTTGCCATTGAAAAACATGTTTTTCATATACCAGAAATGTTTGAAGCTACTGACTGAATGAAAGGAGCTGGCATCTCACTCTCTTTGAATCTTCTTTATCATGCTAGGATTAACAGGAAAAAGCTAAAAATTTCAGAATTGCACCGTGCAATGTGGAGATATTACTGTTTGTGCATTTACAATATTCATTGATTTTTGCCATTGAAAAACATGTTTTTCATATACCAGAAATGTTTGAAGCTACTGACTGAATGAAAGGAGCTGGCATCTCACTCTCTTTGAATCTTCTTTATCATGCTAGGATTAACAGGAAAAAGCTAAAAATTTCAGAATTGCACCTTGCAATGTGGAGATATTACTGTTTGTGCATTTACAATATTCATTGATTTTTGCCATTGAAAAACATGTTTTTCATATACCAGAAATGTTTGAAGCTACTGACTGAATGAAAGGAGCTGGCATCTCACTCTCTGAATCTTCTTTATCATGCTAGGATTAACAGGAAAAAGCTAAAAATTTCAGAATTGCACCGTGCAATGTGGAGATATTACTGTTTGTGCATTTACAATATTCATTGATTTTTGCCATTGAAAAACATGTTTTTCATATACCAGAAATGTTTGAAGCTACTGACTGAATGAAAGGAGCTGGCATCTCACTCTCTTTGAATCTTCTTTATCATGCTACGATTAACAGGAAAAAGCTAAAAATTTCAGAATTGCACCTTGCAATGTGGAGATATTACTGTTTGTGCATTTACAATATTCATTGATTTTTGCCATTGAAAAACATGTTTTTCATATACCAGAAATGTTTGAAGCTACTGACTGAATGAAAGGAGCTGGCATCTCACTCTCTTTGAATCTTCTTTATCATGCTAGGATTAGCAGGAAAAAGCTAAAAATTTCAGAATTGCACCGTGCAATGTGGAGATATTACTGTTTGTGCATTTACAATATTCATTGATTTTTGCCATTGAAAAACGTCCAGAAATGTTTGAAGCTACTGACTGAATGAAAGGAGCTGGCATCTCACTCTCTTTGAATCTTCTTTATCATGCTAGGATTAGCAGGAAAAAGCTAAAAATTTCAGAATTGCACCTTGCAATGTGGAGATATTACTGTTTGTGCATTTACAATATTCATTGATTTTTGCCATTGAAAAACATGTTTTTCATATACCAGAAATGTTTGAAGCTACTGACTGAATGAAAGGAGCTGGCATCTCACTCTCTTTGAATCTTCTTTATCATGCTAGGATTAACAGGAAAAAGCAAAAAATTTCAGAATTGCACCGTGCAATGTGGAGATATTACTGTTTGTGCATTTACAATATTCATTGATTTTTGCCATTGAAAAACATGTTTTTCATATACCAGAAATGTTTGAAGCTACTGACTGAATGAAGGAGCTGGCATCTCACTCTCTTTGAATCTTCTTTATCATGCTAGGATTAGCAGGAAAAAGCAAAAAATTTCAGATTGCACCGTGCAATGTGGAGATATTACTGTTTGTGCATTTACAATATTCATTGATTTTTGCCATTGAAAAACATGTTTTTCATATACCAGAAATGTTTGAAGCTACTGACTGAATGAAAGGAGCTGGCATCTCACTCTCTTTGAATCTTCTTTATCATGCTAGGATTAGCAGGAAAAAGCAAAAAATTTCAGAATTGCACCGTGCAATGTGGAGATATTACTGTTTGTGCATTTACAATATTCATTGATTTTTGCCATTGAAAAACATGTTTTTCATATACCAGAAATGTTTGAAGCTACTGACTGAATGAAAGGAGCTGGCATCTCACTCTCTTTGAATCTTCTTTATCATGCTAGGATTAACAGGAAAAAGCTAAAAATTTCAGAATTGCACCTTGCAATGTGGAGATATTACTGTTTGTGCATTTACAATATTCATTGATTTTTGCCATTGAAAAACATGTTTTTCATATACCAGAAATGTTTGAAGCTACTGACTGAATGAAAGGAGCTGGCATCTCACTCTCTTTGAATCTTCTTTATCATGCTAGGATTAACAGGAAAAAGCTAAAAATTTCAGAATTGCACCGTGCAATGTGGAGATATTACTGTTTGTGCATTTACAATATTCATTGATTTTTGCCATTGAAAAACATGTTTTTCATATACCAGAAATGTTTGAAGCTACTGACTGAATGAAAGGAGCTGGCATCTCACACTCTTTGAATCTTCTTTATCATGCTAGGATTAACAGGAAAAAGCTAAAAATTTCAGAATTGCACCTTGCAATGTGGAGATATTACTGTTTGTGCATTTACAATATTCATTGATTTTTGCCATTGAAAAACGTCCAGAAATGTTTGAAGCTACTGACTGAATGAAAGGAGCTGGCATCTCACTCTCTTTGAATCTTCTTTATCATGCTAGGATTAACAGGAAAAAGCTAAAAATTTCAGAATTGCACCGTGCAATGTGGAGATATTACTGTTTGTGCATTTACAATATTCATTGATTTTTGCCATTGAAAAACATGTTTTTCATATACCAGAAATGTTTGAAGCTACTGACTGAATGAAAGGAGCTGGCATCTCACTCTCTTTGAATCTTCTTTATCATGCTAGGATTAACAGGAAAAAGCTAAAAATTTCAGAATTGCACCTTGCAATGTGGAGATATTACTGTTTGTGCATTTACAATATTCATTGATTTTTGCCATTGAAAAACATGTTTTTCATATACCAGAAATGTTTGAAGCTACTGACTGAATGAAAGGAGCTGGCATCTCACTCTCTTTGAATCTTCTTTATCATGCTAGGATTAGCAGGAAAAAGCTAAAAATTTCAGAATTGCACCGTGCAATGTGGAGATATTACTGTTTGTGCATTTACAATATTCATTGATTTTTGCCATTGAAAAACGTCCAGAAATGTTTGAAGCTACTGACTGAATGAAAGGAGCTGGCATCTCACTCTCTTTGAATCTTCTTTATCATGCTAGGATTAGCAGGAAAAAGCAAAAAATTTCAGAATTGCACCGTGCAATGTGGAGATATTACTGTTTGTGCATTTACAATATTCATTGATTTTTGCCATTGAAAAACATGTTTTTCATATACCAGAAATGTTTGAAGCTACTGACTGAATGAAAGGAGCTGGCATCTCACTCTCTTTGAATCTTCTTTATCATGCTAGGATTAGCAGGAAAAAGCAAAAAATTTCAGAATTGCACCGTGCAATGTGGAGATATTACTGTTTGTGCATTTACAATATTCATTGATTTTTGCCATTGAAAAACATGTTTTTCATATACCAGAAATGTTTGAAGCTACTGACTGAATGAAAGGAGCTGGCATCTCACTCTCTTTGAATCTTCTTTATCATGCTAGGATTAACAGGAAAAAGTTAAAAATTTCAGAATTGCACCTTGCAATGTGGAGATATTACTGTTTGTGCATTTACAATATTCATTGATTTTTGCCATTGAAAAACATGTTTTTCATATACCAGAAATGTTTGAAGCTACTGACTGAATGAAAGGAGCTGGCATCTCACTCTCTTTAAATATTCTTTATCATGCTAGGATTAGCAGGAAAAAGCTAAAAATTTCAGAATTGCACCTTGCAATGTGGAGATATTACTGTTTGTGCATTTACAATATTCATTGATTTTTGCCATTGAAAAACATGTTTTTCATATACCAGAAATGTTTGAAGCTACTGACTGAATGAAAGGAGCTGGCATCTCACTCTCTTTGAATCTTCTTTATCATGCTAGGATTAGCAGGAAAAAGCAAAAAATTTCAGAATTGCACCTTGCAATGTGGAGATATTACTGTTTGTGCATTTGCAATATTCATTGATTTTTGCCATTGAAAAACATGTTTTTCATATACCAGAAATGTTTGAAGCTACTGACTGAATGAAAGGAGCTGGCATCTCACTCTCTTTGAATCTTCTTTATCATGCTAGGATTAGCAGGAAAAAGCAAAAAATTTCAGAATTGCACCGTGCAATGTGGAGATATTACTGTTTGTGCATTTACAATATTCATTGATTTTTGCCATTGAAAAACATGTTTTTCATATACCAGAAATGTTTGAAGCTACTGACTGAATGAAAGGAGCTGGCATCTCACTCTCTTTGAATCTTCTTTATCATGCTAGGATTAACAGGAAAAAGCAAAAAATTTCAGAATTGCACCGTGCAATGTGGAGATATTACTGTTTGTGCATTTACAATATTCATTGATTTTTGCCATTGAAAAACATGTTTTTCATATACCAGAAATGTTTGAAGCTACTGACTGAATGTAAGGAGCTGGCATCTCACTCTCTTTGAATCTTCTTTATCATGCTAGGATTAACAGGAAAAAGCTAAAAATTTCAGAATTGCACCTTGCAATGTGGAGATATTACTGTTTGTGCATTTACAATATTCATTGATTTTTGCCATTGAAAAACATGTTTTTCATATACCAGAAATGTTTGAAGCTACTGACTGAATGAAAGGAGCTGGCATCTCACTCTCTTTGAATCTTCTTTATCATGCTAGGATTAGCAGGAAAAAGCAAAAAATTTCAGAATTGCACCTTGCAATGTGGAGATATTACTGTTTGTGCATTTACAATATTCATTGATTTTTGCCATTGAAAAACGTCCAGAAATGTTTGAAGCTACTGACTGAATGAAAGGAGCTGGCATCTCACTCTCTTTGAATCTTCTTTATCATGCTAGGATTAGCAGGAAAAAGCAAAAAATTTCAGAATTGCACCGTGCAATGTGGAGATATTACTGTTTGTGCATTTACAATATTCATTGATTTTTGCCATTGAAAAACATGTTTTTCATATACCAGAAATGTTTGAAGCTACTGACTGAATGAAAGGAGCTGGCATCTCACTCTCTTTGAATCTTCTTTATCATGCTAGGATTAGCAGGAAAAAGCAAAAAATTTCAGAATTGCACCTTGCAATGTGGAGATATTACTGTTTGTGCATTTACAATATTCATTGATTTTTGCCATTGAAAAACATGTTTTTCATATACCAGAAATGTTTGAAGCTACTGACTGAATGAAAGGAGCTGGCATCTCACTCTCTTTGAATCTTCTTTATCATGCTAGGATTAACAGGAAAAAGCTAAAAATTTCAGAATTGCACCTTGCAATGTGGAGATATTACTGTTTGTGCATTTACAATATTCATTGATTTTTGCCATTGAAAAACGTCCAGAAATGTTTGAAGCTACTGACTGAATGAAAGGAGCTGGCATCTCACTCTCTTTGAATCTTCTTTATCATGCTAGGATTAACAGGAAAAAGCTAAAAATTTCAGAATTGCACCGTGCAATGTGGAGATATTACTGTTTGTGCATTTACAATATTCATTGATTTTTGCCATTGAAAAACATGTTTTTCATATACCAGAAATGTTTGAAGCTACTGACTGAATGAAAGGAGCTGGCATCTCACTCTCTTTGAATCTTCTTTATCATGCTAGGATTAACAGGAAAAAGCTAAAAATTTCAGAATTGCACCGTGCAATGTGGAGATATTACTGTTTGTGCATTTACAATATTCATTGATTTTTGCCATTGAAAAACATGTTTTTCATATACCAGAAATGTTTGAAGCTACTGACTGAATGAAAGGAGCTGGCATCTCACTCTCTTTGAATCTTCTTTATCATGCTAGGATTAACAGGAAAAAGCTAAAAATTTCAGAATTGCACCTTGCAATATGGAGATATTACTGTTTGTGCATTTACAATATTCATTGATTTTTGCCATTGAAAAACATGTTTTTCATATACCAGAAATGTTTGAAGCTACTGACTGAATGAAAGGAGCTGGCATCTCACTCTCTTTGAATCTTCTTTATCATGCTAGGATTAACAGGAAAAAGCTAAAAATTTCAGAATTGCACCGTGCAATGTGGAGATATTACTGTTTGTGCATTTACAATATTCATTGATTTTTGCCATTGAAAAACATGTTTTTCATATACCAGAAATGTTTGAAGCTACTGACTGAATGAAAGGAGCTGGCATCTCACTCTCTTTGAATCTTCTTTATCATGCTAGGATTAACAGGAAAAAGCTAAAAATTTCAGAATTGCACCTTGCAATGTGGAGATATTACTGTTTGTGCATTTACAATATTCATTGATTTTTGCCATTGAAAAACATGTTTTTCATATACCAGAAATGTTTGAAGCTACTGACTGAATGAAAGGAGCTGGCATCTCACTCTCTTTGAATCTTCTTTATCATGCTAGGATTAACAGGAAAAAGCAAAAAATTTCAGAATTGCACCTTGCAATGTGGAGATATTACTGTTTGTGCATTTACAATATTCATTGATTTTTGCCATTGAAAAACATGTTTTTCATATACCAGAAATGTTTGAAGCTACTGACTGAATGAAAGGAGCTGGCATCTCACTCTCTTTGAATCTTCTTTATCATGCTAGGATTAGCAGGAAAAAGCAAAAAATTTCAGAATTGCACCTTGCAATGTGGAGATATTACTGTTTGTGCATTTACAATATTCATTGATTTTTGCCATTGAAAAACGTCCAGAAATGTTTGAAGCTACTGACTGAATGAAAGGAGCTGGCATCTCACTCTCTTTGAATCTTCTTTATCATGCTAGGATTAGCAGGAAAAAGCAAAAAATTTCAGAATTGCACCGTGCAATGTGGAGATATTACTGTTTGTGCATTTACAATATTCATTGATTTTTGCCATTGAAAAACATGTTTTTCATATACCAGAAATGTTTGAAGCTACTGACTGAATGAAAGGAGCTGGCATCTCACTCTCTTTGAATCTTCTTTATCATGCTAGGATTAGCAGGAAAAAGCAAAAAATTTCAGAATTGCACCTTGCAATGTGGAGATATTACTGTTTGTGCATTTACAATATTCATTGATTTTTGCCATTGAAAAACATGTTTTTCATATACCAGAAATGTTTGAAGCTACTGACTGAATGAAAGGAGCTGGCATCTCACTCTCTTTGAATCTTCTTTATCATGCTAGGATTAACAGGAAAAAGCTAAAAATTTCAGAATTGCACCTTGCAATGTGGAGATATTACTGTTTGTGCATTTACAATATTCATTGATTTTTGCCATTGAAAAACGTCCAGAAATGTTTGAAGCTACTGACTGAATGAAAGGAGCTGGCATCTCACTCTCTTTGAATCTTCTTTATCATGCTAGGATTAACAGGAAAAAGCTAAAAATTTCAGAATTGCACCGTGCAATGTGGAGATATTACTGTTTGTGCATTTACAATATTCATTGATTTTTGCCATTGAAAAACATGTTTTTCATATACCAGAAATGTTTGAAGCTACTGACTGAATGAAAGGAGCTGGCATCTCACTCTCTTTGAATCTTCTTTATCATGCTAGGATTAACAGGAAAAAGCTAAAAATTTCAGAATTGCACCGTGCAATGTGGAGATATTACTGTTTGTGCATTTACAATATTCATTGATTTTTGCCATTGAAAAACATGTTTTTCATATACCAGAAATGTTTGAAGCTACTGACTGAATGAAAGGAGCTGGCATCTCACTCTCTTTGAATCTTCTTTATCATGCTAGGATTAACAGGAAAAAGCTAAAAATTTCAGAATTGCACCTTGCAATGTGGAGATATTACTGTTTGTGCATTTACAATATTCATTGATTTTTGCCATTGAAAAACATGTTTTTCATATACCAGAAATGTTTGAAGCTACTGACTGAATGAAAGGAGCTGGCATCTCACTCTCTTTGAATCTTCTTTATCATGCTAGGATTAACAGGAAAAAGCTAAAAATTTCAGAATTGCACCGTGCAATGTGGAGATATTACTGTTTGTGCATTTACAATATTCATTGATTTTTGCCATTGAAAAACATGTTTTTCATATACCAGAAATGTTTGAAGCTACTGACTGAATGAAAGGAGCTGGCATCTCACTCTCTTTGAATCTTCTTTATCATGCTAGGATTAACAGGAAAAAGCTAAAAATTTCAGAATTGCACCTTGCAATGTGGAGATATTACTGTTTGTGCATTTACAATATTCATTGATTTTTGCCATTGAAAAACATGTTTTTCATATACCAGAAATGTTTGAAGCTACTGACTGAATGAAAGGAGCTGGCATCTCACTCTCTTTGAATCTTCTTTATCATGCTAGGATTAACAGGAAAAAGCAAAAAATTTCAGAATTGCACCTTGCAATGTGGAGATATTACTGTTTGTGCATTTACAATATTCATTGATTTTTGCCATTGAAAAACATGTTTTTCATATACCAGAAATGTTTGAAGCTACTGACTGAATGAAAGGAGCTGGCATCTCACTCTCTTTGAATCTTCTTTATCATGCTAGGATTAACAGGAAAAAGCTAAAAATTTCAGAATTGCACCGTGCAATGTGGAGATATTACTGTTTGTGCATTTACAATATTCATTGATTTTTGCCATTGAAAAACATGTTTTTCATATACCAGAAATGTTTGAAGCTACTGACTGAATGAAAGGAGCTGGCATCTCACTCTCTTTGAATCTTCTTTATCATGCTAGGATTAGCAGGAAAAAGCAAAAAATTTCAGAATTGCACCTTGCAATGTGGAGATATTACTGTTTGTGCATTTACAATATTCATTGATTTTTGCACTTGAAAAACGTCCAGAAATGTTTGAAGCTACTGACTGAATGAAAGGAGCTGGCATCTCACTCTCTTTGAATCTTCTTTATCATGCTAGGATTAACAGGAAAAAGCTAAAAATTCCAGAATTGCACCTTGCAATGTGGAGATATTACTGTTTGTGCATTTACAATATTCATTGATTTTTGCCATTGAAAAACATGTTTTTCATATACCAGAAATGTTTGAAGCTACTGACTGAATGAAAGGAGCTGGCATCTCACTCTCTTTGAATCTTCTTTATCATGCTAGGATTAACAGGAAAAAGCTAAAAATTTCAGAATTGCACCGTGCAATGTGGAGATATTACTGTTTGTGCATTTACAATATTCATTGATTTTTGCCATTGAAAAACATGTTTTTCATATACCAGAAATGTTTGAAGCTACTGACTGAATGAAAGGAGCTGGCATCTCACTCTCTTTGAATCTTCTTTATCATGCTAGGATTAACAGGAAAAAGCTAAAAATTTCAGAATTGCACCGTGCAATGTGGAGATATTACTGTTTGTGCATTTACAATATTCATTGATTTTTGCCATTGAAAAACATGTTTTTCATATACCAGAAATGTTTGAAGCTACTGACTGAATGAAAGGAGCTGGCATCTCACTCTCTTTGAATCTTCTTTATCATGCTAGGATTAGCAGGAAAAAGCTAAAAATTTCAGAATTGCACCGTGCAATGTGGAGATATTACTGTTTGTGCATTTACAATATTCATTGATTTTTGCCATTGAAAAACATGTTTTTCATATACCAGAAATGTTTGAAGCTACTGACTGAATGAAAGGAGCTGGCATCTCACTCTCTTTGAATCTTCTTTATCATGCTAGGATTAGCAGGAAAAAGCTAAAAATTTCAGAATTGCACCGTGCAATGTGGAGATATTACTGTTTGTGCATTTACAATATTCATTGATTTTTGCCATTGAAAAACATGTTTTTCATATACCAGAAATGTTTGAAGCTACTGACTGAATGAAAGGAGCTGGCATCTCACTCTCTTTGAATCTTCTTTATCATGCTAGGATTAACAGGAAAAAGCAAAAAATTTCAGAATTGCACCGTGCAATGTGGAGATATTACTGTTTGTGCATTTACAATATTCATTGATTTTTGCCATTGAAAAACATGTTTTTCATATACCAGAAATGTTTGAAGCTACTGACTGAATGAAAGGAGCTGGCATCTCACTCTCTTTGAATCTTCTTTATCATGCTAGGATTAACAGGAAAAAGCTAAAAATTTCAGAATTGCACCTTGCAATGTGGAGATATTACTGTTTGTGCATTTACAATATTCATTGATTTTTGCCATTGAAAAACGTCCAGAAATGTTTGAAGCTACTGACTGAATGAAAGGAGCTGGCATCTCACTCTCTTTGAATCTTCTTTATCATGCTAGGATTAACAGGAAAAAGCTAAAAATTTCAGAATTGCACCGTGCAATGTGGAGATATTACTGTTTGTGCATTTACAATATTCATTGATTTTTGCCATTGAAAAACATGTTTTTCATATACCAGAAATGTTTGAAGCTACTGACTGAATGAAAGGAGCTGGCATCTCACTCTCTTTGAATCTTCTTTATCATGCTAGGATTAACAGGAAAAAGCTAAAAATTTCAGAATTGCACCTTGCAATGTGGAGATATTACTGTTTGTGCATTTACAATATTCATTGATTTTTGCCATTGAAAAACATGTTTTTCATATACCAGAAATGTTTGAAGCTACTGACTGAATGAAAGGAGCTGGCATCTCACTCTCTTTGAATCTTCTTTATCATGCTAGGATTAACAGGAAAAAGCAAAAAATTTCAGAATTGCACCTTGCAATGTGGAGATATTACTGTTTGTGCATTTACAATATTCATTGATTTTTGCCATTGAAAAACATGTTTTTCATATACCAGAAATGTTTGAAGCTACTGACTGAATGAAAGGAGCTGGCATCTCACTCTCTTTGAATCTTCTTTATCATGCTAGGATTAACAGGAAAAAGCTAAAAATTTCAGAATTGCACCGTGCAATGTGGAGATATTACTGTTTGTGCATTTACAATATTCATTGATTTTTGCCATTGAAAAACATGTTTTTCATATACCAGAAATGTTTGAAGCTACTGACTGAATGAAAGGAGCTGGCATCTCACTCTCTTTGAATCTTCTTTATCATGCTAGGATTAGCAGGAAAAAGCAAAAAATTTCAGAATTGCACCTTGCAATGTGGAGATATTACTGTTTGTGCATTTACAATATTCATTGATTTTTGCCATTGAAAAACGTCCAGAAATGTTTGAAGCTACTGACTGAATGAAAGGAGCTGGCATCTCACTCTCTTTGAATCTTCTTTATCATGCTAGGATTAACAGGAAAAAGCTAAAAATTTCAGAATTGCACCTTGCAATGTGGAGATATTACTGTTTGTGCATTTACAATATTCATTGATTTTTGCCATTGAAAAACATGTTTTTCATATACCAGAAATGTTTGAAGCTACTGACTGAATGAAAGGAGCTGGCATCTCACTCTCTTTGAATCTTCTTTATCATGCTAGGATTAACAGGAAAAAGCTAAAAATTTCAGAATTGCACCGTGCAATGTGGAGATATTACTGTTTGTGCATTTACAATATTCATTGATTTTTGCCATTGAAAAACATGTTTTTCATATACCAGAAATGTTTGAAGCTACTGACTGAATGAAAGGAGCTGGCATCTCACTCTCTTTGAATCTTCTTTATCATGCTAGGATTAACAGGAAAAAGCTAAAAATTTCAGAATTGCACCGTGCAATGTGGAGATATTACTGTTTGTGCATTTACAATATTCATTGATTTTTGCCATTGAAAAACATGTTTTTCATATACCAGAAATGTTTGAAGCTACTGACTGAATGAAAGGAGCTGGCATCTCACTCTCTTTGAATCTTCTTTATCATGCTTAGGATTAGCAGGAAAAAGCTAAAAATTTCAGAATTGCACCGTGCAATGTGGAGATATTACTGTTTGTGCATTTACAATATTCATTGATTTTTGCCATTGAAAAACATGTTTTTCATATACCAGAAATGTTTGAAGCTACTGACTGAATGAAAGGAGCTGGCATCTCACTCTCTTTGAATCTTCTTTATCATGCTAGGATTAGCAGGAAAAAGCTAAAAATTTCAGAATTGCACCGTGCAATGTGGAGATATTACTGTTTGTGCATTTACAATATTCATTGATTTTTGCCATTGAAAAACATGTTTTTCATATACCAGAAATGTTTGAAGCTACTGACTGAATGAAAGGAGCTGGCATCTCACTCTCTTTGAATCTTCTTTATCATGCTAGGATTAACAGGAAAAAGCAAAAAATTTCAGAATTGCACCGTGCAATGTGGAGATATTACTGTTTGTGCATTTACAATATTCATTGATTTTTGCCATTGAAAAACATGTTTTTCATATACCAGAAATGTTTGAAGCTACTGACTGAATGAAAGGAGCTGGCATCTCACTCTCTTTGAATCTTCTTTATCATGCTAGGATTAACAGGAAAAAGCTAAAAATTTCAGAATTGCACCTTGCAATGTGGAGATATTACTGTTTGTGCATTTACAATATTCATTGATTTTTGCCATTGAAAAACGTCCAGAAATGTTTGAAGCTACTGACTGAATGAAAGGAGCTGGCATCTCACTCTCTTTGTATCTTCTTTATCATGCTAGGATTAACAGGAAAAAGCTAAAAATTTCAGAATTGCACCTTGCAATGTGGAGATATTACTGTTTGTGCATTTACAATATTCATTGATTTTTGCCATTGAAAAACATGTTTTTCATATACCAGAAATGTTTGAAGCTACTGACTGAATGAAAGGAGCTGGCATCTCACTCTCTTTGAATCTTCTTTATCATGCTAGGATTAACAGGAAAAAGCTAAAAATTTCAGAATTGCACCGTGCAATGTGGAGATATTACTGTTTGTGCATTTACAATATTCATTGATTTTTGCCATTGAAAAACATGTTTTTCATATACCAGAAATGTTTGAAGCTACTGACTGAATGAAAGGAGCTGGCATCTCACTCTCTTTGAATCTTCTTTATCATGCTAGGATTAACAGGAAAAAGCTAAAAATTTCAGAATTGCACCGTGCAATGTGGAGATATTACTGTTTGTGCATTTACAATATTCATTGATTTTTGCCATTGAAAAACATGTTTTTCATATACCAGAAATGTTTGAAGCTACTGACTGAATGAAAGGAGCTGGCATCTCACTCTCTTTGAATCTTCTTTATCATGCTAGGATTAGCAGGAAAAAGCTAAAAATTTCAGAATTGCACCTTGCAATGTGGAGATATTACTGTTTGTGCATTTACAATATTCATTGATTTTTGCCATTGAAAAACATGTTTTTCATATACCAGAAATGTTTGAAGCTACTGACTGAATGAAAGGAGCTGGCATCTCACTCTCTTTGAATCTTCTTTATCATGCTAGGATTAGCAGGAAAAAGCAAAAAATTTCAGAATTGCACCGTGCAATGTGGAGATATTACTGTTTGTGCATTTACAATATTCATTGATTTTTGCCATTGAAAAACATGTTTTTCATATACCAGAAATGTTTGAAGCTACTGACTGAATGAAAGGAGCTGGCATCTCACTCTCTTTGAATCTTCTTTATCATGCTAGGATTAGCAGGAAAAAGCAAAAAATTTCAGAATTGCACCTTGCAATGTGGAGATATTACTGTTTGTGCATTTACAATATTCATTGATTTTTGCCATTGAAAAACATGTTTTTCATATACCAGAAATGTTTGAAGCTACTGACTGAATGAAAGGAGCTGGCATCTCACTCTCTTTGAATCTTCTTTATCATGCTAGGATTAACAGGAAAAAGCTAAAAATTTCAGAATTGCACCGTGCAATGTGGAGATATTACTGTTTGTGCATTTACAATATTCATTGATTTTTGCCATTGAAAAACATGTTTTTCATATACCAGAAATGTTTGAAGCTACTGACTGAATGAAAGGAGCTGGCATCTCACTCTCTTTGAATCTTCTTTATCATGCTAGGATTAACAGGAAAAAGCTAAAAATTTCAGAATTGCACCGTGCAATGTGGAGATATTACTGTTTGTGCATTTACAATATTCATTGATTTTTGCCATTGAAAAACATGTTTTTCATATACCAGAAATGTTTGAAGCTACTGACTGAATGAAAGGAGCTGGCATCTCACTCTCTTTGAATCTTCTTTATCATGCTAGGATTAGCAGGAAAAAGCAAAAAATTTCAGAATTGCACCGTGCAATGTGGAGATATTACTGTTTGTGCATTTACAATATTCATTGATTTTTGCCATTGAAAAACATGTTTTTCATATACCAGAAATGTTTGAAGCTACTGACTGAATGAAAGGAGCTGGCATCTCACTCTCTTTGAATCTTCTTTATCATGCTAGGATTAACAGGAAAAAGCTAAAAATTTCAGAATTGCACCGTGCAATGTGGAGATATTACTGTTTGTGCATTTACAATATTCATTGATTTTTGCCATTGAAAAACATGTTTTTCATATACCAGAAATGTTTGAAGCTACTGACTGAATGAAAGGAGCTGGCATCTCACTCTCTTTGAATCTTCTTTATCATGCTAGGATTAACAGGAAAAAGCTAAAAATTTCAGAATTGCACCGTGCAATGTGGAGATATTACTGTTTGTGCATTTACAATATTCATTGATTTTTGCCATTGAAAAACGTCCAGAAATGTTTGAAGCTACTGACTGAATGAAAGGAGCTGGCATCTCACTCTCTTTGAATCTTCTTTATCATGCTAGGATTAGCAGGAAAAAGCTAAAAATTTCAGAATTGCACCTTGCAATGTGGAGATATTACTGTTTGTGCATTTACAATATTCATTGATTTTTGCCATTGAAAAACATGTTTTTCATATACCAGAAATGTTTGAAGCTACTGACTGAATGAAAGGAGCTGGCATCTCACTCTCTTTGAATCTTCTTTATCATGCTAGGATTAGCAGGAAAAAGCAAAAAATTTCAGAATTGCACCTTGCAATGTGGAGATATTACTGTTTGTGCATTTACAATATTCATTGATTTTTGCCATTGAAAAACGTCCAGAAATGTTTGAAGCTACTGACTGAATGAAAGGAGCTGGCATCTCACTCTCTTTGAATCTTCTTTATCATGCTAGGATTAACAGGAAAAAGCTAAAAATTTCAGAATTGCACCGTGCAATGTGGAGATATTACTGTTTGTGCATTTACAATATTCATTGATTTTTGCCATTGAAAAACATGTTTTTCATATACCAGAAATGTTTGAAGCTAGTGACTGAATGAAAGGAGCTGGCATCTCACTCTCTTTGAATCTTCTTTATCATGCTAGGATTAACAGGAAAAAGCTAAAAATTTCAGAATTGCACCGTGCAATGTGGAGATATTACTGTTTGTGCATTTACAATATTCATTGATTTTTGCCATTGAAAAACATGTTTTTCATATACCAGAAATGTTTGAAGCTACTGACTGAATGAAAGGAGCTGGCATCTCACTCTCTTTGAATCTTCTTTATCATGCTAGGATTAACAGGAAAAAGCTAAAAATTTCAGAATTGCACCGTGCAATGTGGAGATATTACTGTTTGTGCATTTACAATATTCATTGATTTTTGCCATTGAAAAACATGTTTTTCATATACCAGAAATGTTTGAAGCTACTGACTGAATGAAAGGAGCTGGCATCTCACTCTCTTTGAATCTTCTTTATCATGCTAGGATTAACAGGAAAAAGCTAAAAATTTCAGAATTGCACCGTGCAATGTGGAGATATTACTGTTTGTGCATTTACAATATTCATTGATTTTTGCCATTGAAAAACATGTTTTTCATATACCAGAAATGTTTGAAGCTACTGACTGAATGAAAGGAGCTGGCATCTCACTCTCTTTGAATCTTCTTTATCATGCTAGATTAACAGGAAAAAGCTAAAAATTTCAGAATTGCACCGTGCAATGTGGAGATATTACTGTTTGTGCATTTACAATATTCATTGATTTTTGCCATTGAAAAACGTCCAGAAATGTTTGAAGCTACTGACTGAATGAAAGGAGCTGGCATCTCACTCTCTTTGAATCTTCTTTATCATGCTAGGATTAGCAGGAAAAAGCAAAAAATTTCAGAATTGCACCTTGCAATGTGGAGATATTACTGTTTGTGCATTTACAATATTCATTGATTTTTGCCATTGAAAAACATGTTTTTCATATACCAGAAATGTTTGAAGCTACTGACTGAATGAAAGGAGCTGGCATCTCACTCTCTTTGAATCTTCTTTATCATGCTAGGATTAACAGGAAAAAGCTAAAAATTTCAGAATTGCACCGTGCAATGTGGAGATATTACTGTTTGTGCATTTACAATATTCATTGATTTTTGCCATTGAAAAACATGTTTTTCATATACCAGAAATGTTTGAAGCTACTGACTGAATGAAAGGAGCTGGCATCTCACTCTCTTTGAATCTTCTTTATCATGCTAGGATTAACAGGAAAAAGCTAAAAATTTCAGAATTGCACCGTGCAATGTGGAGATATTACTGTTTGTGCATTTACAATATTCATTGATTTTTGCCATTGAAAAACGTCCAGAAATGTTTGAAGCTACTGACTGAATGAAAGGAGCTGGCATCTCACTCTCTTTGAATCTTCTTTATCATGCTAGGATTAGCAGGAAAAAGCAAAAAATTTCAGAATTGCACCGTGCAATGTGGAGATATTACTGTTTGTGCATTTACAATATTCATTGATTTTTGCCATTGAAAAACATGTTTTTCATATACCAGAAATGTTTGAAGCTACTGACTGAATGAAAGGAGCTGGCATCTCACTCTCTTTGAATCTTCTTTATCATGCTAGGATTAGCAGGAAAAAGCAAAAAATTTCAGAATTGCACCTTGCAATGTGGAGATATTACTGTTTGTGCATTTACAATATTCATTGATTTTTGCCATTGAAAAACATGTTTTTCATATACCAGAAATGTTTGAAGCTACTGACTGAATGAAAGGAGCTGGCATCTCACTCTCTTTGAATCTTCTTTATCATGCTAGGATTAACAGGAAAAAGCTAAAAATTTCAGAATTGCACCTTGCAATGTGGAGATATTACTGTTTGTGCATTTACAATATTCATTGATTTTTGCCATTGAAAAACATGTTTTTCATATACCAGAAATGTTTGAAGCTACTGACTGAATGAAAGGAGCTGGCATCTCACTTTCTTTGAATCTTCTTTATCATGCTAGGATTAACAGGAAAAAGCAAAAAATTTCAGAATTGCACCATGCAATGTGGAGATATTACTGTTTGTGCATTTACAATATTCATTGATTTTTGCCATTGAAAAACATGTTTTTCATATACCAGAAATGTTTGAAGCTACTGACTGAATGAAAGGAGCTGGCATCTCACTCTCTTTGAATCTTCTTTATCATGCTAGGATTAACAGGAAAAAGCAAAAAATTTCAGAATTGCACCTTGCAATGTGGAGATATTACTGTTTGTGCATTTACAATATTCATTGATTTTTGCCATTGAAAAACGTCCAGAAATGTTTGAAGCTACTGACTGAATGAAAGGAGCTGGCATCTCACTCTCTTTGAATCTTCTTTATCATGCTAGGATTAACAGGAAAAAGCTAAAAATTTCAGAATTGCACCGTGCAATGTGGAGATATTACTGTTTGTGCATTTACAATATTCATTGATTTTTGCCATTGAAAAACATGTTTTTCATATACCAGAAATGTTTGAAGCTACTGACTGAATGAAAGGAGCTGGCATCTCACTCTCTTTGAATCTTCTTTATCATGCTAGGATTAGCAGGAAAAAGCAAAAAATTTCAGAATTGCACCGTGCAATGTGGAGATATTACTGTTTGTGCATTTACAATATTCATTGATTTTTGCCATTGAAAAACATGTTTTTCATATACCAGAAATGTTTGAAGCTACTGACTGAATGAAAGGAGCTGGCATCTCACTCTCTTTGAATCTTCTTTATCATGCTAGGATTAGCAGGAAAAAGCTAAAAATTTCAGAATTGCACCTTGCAATGTGGAGATATTACTGTTTGTGCATTTACAATATTCATTGATTTTTGCCATTGAAAAACATGTTTTTCATATACCAGAAATGTTTGAAGCTACTGACTGAATGAAAGGAGCTGGCATCTCACTCTCTTTGAATCTTCTTTATCATGCTAGGATTAGCAGGAAAAAGCTAAAAATTTCAGAATTGCACCGTGCAATGTGGAGATATTACTGTTTGTGCATTTACAATATTCATTGATTTTTGCCATTGAAAAACGTCCAGAAATGTTTGAAGCTACTGACTGAATGAAAGGAGCTGGCATTTCACTCTCTTTGAATCTTCTTTATCATGCTAGGATTAGCAGGAAAAAGCTAAAAATTTCAGAATTGCACCGTGCAATGTGGAGATATTACTGTTTGTGCATTTACAATATTCATTGATTTTTGCCATTGAAAAACGTCCAGAAATGTTTGAAGCTACTGACTGAATGAAAGGATCTGGCATCTCACTCTCTTTGAATCTTCTTTATCATGCTAGGATTAGCAGGAAAAAGCAAAAAATTTCAGAATTGCACCGTGCAATGTGGAGATATTACTGTTTGTGCATTTACAATATTCATTGATTTTTGCCATTGAAAAACATGTTTTTCATATACCAGAAATGTTTGAAGCTACTGACTGAATGAAAGGAGCTGGCATCTCACTCTCTTTGAATCTTCTTTATCATGCTAGGATTAGCAGGAAAAAGCAAAAAATTTCAGAATTGCACCGTGCAATGTGGAGATATTACATATGTGCATTTACAATATTCATTGATTTTTGCCATTGAAAAACATGTTTTTCATATACCAGAAATGTTTGAAGCTACTGACTGAATGAAAGGAGCTGGCATCTCACTCTCTTTGAATCTTCTTTATCATGCTAGGATTAACAGGAAAAAGCTAAAAATTTCAGAATTGCACCTTGCAATGTGGAGATATTACTGTTTGTGCATTTACAATATTCATTGATTTTTGCCATTGAAAAACGTCCAGAAATGTTTGAAGCTACTGACTGAATGAAAGGAGCTGGCATCTCACTCTCTTTGAATCTTCTTTATCATGCTAGGATTAACAGGAAAAAGCAAAAAATTTCAGAATTGCACCTTGCAATGTGGAGATATTACTGTTTGTGCATTTACAATATTCATTGATTTTTGCCATTGAAAAACATGTTTTTCATATACCAGAAATGTTTGAAGCTACTGACTGAATGAAAGGAGCTGGCATCTCACTCTCTTTGAATCTTCTTTATCATGCTAGGATTAACAGGAAAAAGCAAAAAATTTCAGAATTGCACCGTGCAATGTGGAGATATTACTGTTTGTGCATTTACAATATTCATTGATTTTTGCCATTGAAAAACGTCCAGAAATGTTTGAAGCTACTGACTGAATGAAAGGAGCTGGCATCTCACTCTCTTTGAATCTTCTTTATCATGCTAGGATTAGCAGGAAAAAGCTAAAAATTTCAGAATTGCACCGTGCAATGTGGAGATATTACTGTTTGTGCATTTACAATATTCATTGATTTTTGCCATTGAAAAACATGTTTTTCATATACCAGAAATGTTTGAAGCTACTGACTGAATGAAAGGAGCTGGCATCTCACTCTCTTTGAATCTTCTTTATCATGCTAGGATTAGCAGGAAAAAGCTAAAAATTTCAGAATTGCACCGTGCAATGTGGAGATATTACTGTTTGTGCATTTACAATATTCATTGATTTTTGCCATTGAAAAACATGTTTTTCATATACCAGAAATGTTTGAAGCTACTGACTGAATGAAAGGAGCTGGCATCTCACTCTCTTTGAATCTTCTTTATCATGCTAGGATTAACAGGAAAAAGCAAAAAATTTCAGAATTGCACCGTGCAATGTGGAGATATTACTGTTTGTGCATTTACAATATTCATTGATTTTTGCCATTGAAAAACATGTTTTTCATATACCAGAAATGTTTGAAGCTACTGACTGAATGAAAGGAGCTGGCATCTCACTCTCTTTGAATCTTCTTTATCATGCTAGGATTAACAGGAAAAAGCTAAAAATTTCAGAATTGCACCTTGCAATGTGGAGATATTACTGTTTGTGCATTTACAATATTCATTGATTTTTGCCATTGAAAAACGTCCAGAAATGTTTGAAGCTACTGACTGAATGAAAGGAGCTGGCATCTCACTCTCTTTGAATCTTCTTTATCATGCTAGGATTAACAGGAAAAAGCAAAAAATTTCAGAATTGCACCTTGCAATGTGGAGATATTACTGTTTGTGCATTTACAATATTCATTGATTTTTGCCATTGAAAAACATGTTTTTCATATACCAGAAATGTTTGAAGCTACTGACTGAATGAAAGGAGCTGGCATCTCACTCTCTTTGAATCTTCTTTATCATGCTAGGATTAACAGGAAAAAGCAAAAAATTTCAGAATTGCACCGTGCAATGTGGAGATATTACTGTTTGTGCATTTACAATATTCATTGATTTTTGCCATTGAAAAACGTCCAGAAATGTTTGAAGCTACTGACTGAATGAAAGGAGCTGGCATCTCACTCTCTTTGAATCTTCTTTATCATGCTAGGATTAGCAGGAAAAAGCAAAAAATTTCAGAATTGCACCTTGCAATGTGGAGATATTACTGTTTGTGCATTTACAATATTCATTGATTTTTGCCATTGAAAAACATGTTTTTCATATACCAGAAATGTTTGAAGCTACTGACTGAATGAAAGGAGCTGGCATCTCACTCTCTTTGAATCTTCTTTATCATGCTAGGATTAGCAGGAAAAAGCTAAAAATTTCAGAATTGCACCGTGCAATGTGGAGATATTACTGTTTGTGCATTTACAATATTCATTGATTTTTGCCATTGAAAAACATGTTTTTCATATACCAGAAATGTTTGAAGCTACTGACTGAATGAAAGGAGCTGGCATCTCACTCTCTTTGAATCTTCTTTATCATGCTAGGATTAACAGGAAAAAGCAAAAAATTTCAGAATTGCACCGTGCAATGTGGAGATATTACTGTTTGTGCATTTACAATATTCATTGATTTTTGCCATTGAAAAACATGTTTTTCATATACCAGAAATGTTTGAAGCTACTGACTGAATGAAAGGAGCTGGCATCTCACTCTCTTTGAATCTTCTTTATCATGCTAGGATTAGCAGGAAAAAGCTAAAAATTTCAGAATTGCACCTTGCAATGTGGAGATATTACTGTTTGTGCATTTACAATATTCATTGATTTTTGCCATTGAAAAACGTCCAGAAATGTTTGAAGCTACTGACTGAATGAAAGGAGCTGGCATCTCACTCTCTTTGAATCTTCTTTATCATGCTAGGATTAGCAGGAAAAAGCTAAAAATTTCAGAATTGCACCGTGCAATGTGGAGATATTACTGTTTGTGCATTTACAATATTCATTGATTTTTGCCATTGAAAAACGTCCAGAAATGTTTGAAGCAACTGACTGAATGAAAGGAGCTGGCATCTCACTCTCTTTGAATCTTCTTTATCATGCTAGGATTAGCAGGAAAAAGCAAAAAATTTCAGAATTGCACCGTGCAATGTGGAGATATTACTGTTTGTGCATTTACAATATTCATTGATTTTTGCCATTGAAAAACATGTTTTTCATATACCAGAAATGTTTGAAGCTACTGACTGAATGAAAGGAGCTGGCATCTCACTCTCTTTGAATCTTCTTTATCATGCTAGGATTAGCAGGAAAAAGCAAAAAATTTCAGAATTGCACCGTGCAATTTGGAGATATTACTGTTTGTGCATTTACAATATTCATTGATTTTTGCCATTGAAAAACATGTTTTTCATATACCAGAAATGTTTGAAGCTACTGACTGAATGAAAGGAGCTGGCATCTCACTCTCTTTGAATCTTCTTTATCATGCTAGGATTAACAGGAAAAAGCAAAAAATTTCAGAATTGCACCGTGCAATGTGGAGATATTACTGTTTGTGCATTTACAATATTCATTGATTTTTGCCATTGAAAAACATGTTTTTCATATACCAGAAATGTTTGAAGCTACTGACTGAATGAAAGGAGCTGGCATCTCACTCTCTTTGAATCTTCTTTATCATGCTAGGATTAACAGGAAAAAGCTAAAAATTTCAGAATTGCACCGTGCAATGTGGAGATATTACTGTTTGTGCATTTACAATATTCATTGATTTTTGCCATTGAAAAACATGTTTTTCATATACCAGAAATGTTTGAAGCTACTGACTGAATGAAAGGAGCTGGCATCTCACTCTCTTTGAATCTTCTTTATCATGCTAGGATTAGCAGGAAAAAGCAAAAAATTTCAGAATTGCACCGTGCAATGTGGAGATATTACTGTTTGTGCATTTACAATATTCATTAATTTTTGCCATTGAAAAACATGTTTTTCATATACCAGAAATGTTTGAAGCTACTGACTGAATGAAAGGAGCTGGCATCTCACTCTCTTTGAATCTTCTTTATCATGCTAGGATTAACAGGAAAAAGCAAAAAATTTCAGAATTGCACCGTGCAATGTGGAGATATTACTGTTTGTGCATTTACAATATTCATTGATTTTTGCCATTGAAAAACATGTTTTTCATATACCAGAAATGTTTGAAGCTACTGACTGAATGAAAGGAGCTGGCATCTCACTCTCTTTGAATCTTCTTTATCATGCTAGGATTAACAGGAAAAAGCAAAAAATTTCAGAATTGCACCGTGCAATGTGGAGATATTACTGTTTGTGCATTTACAATATTCATTGATTTTTGCCATTGAAAAACATGTTTTTCATATACCAGAAATGTTTGAAGCTACTGACTGAATGAAAGGAGCTGCATCTCACTCTCTTTGAATCTTCTTTATCATGCTAGGATTAGCAGGAAAAAGCAAAAAATTTCAGAATTGCACCGTGCAATGTGGAGATATTACTGTTTGTGCATTTACAATATTCATTGATTTTTGCCATTGAAAAACGTTTCATATACCAGAAATGTTTGAAGCTACTGACTGAATGAAAGGAGCTGGCATCTCACTCTCTTTGAATCTTCTTTATCATGCTAGGATTAACAGGAAAAAGCAAAAAATTTCAGAATTGCACCTTGCAATGTGGAGATATTACTGTTTGTGCATTTACAATATTCATTGATTTTTGCCATTGAAAAACATGTTTTTCATATACCAGAAATGTTTGAAGCTACTGACTGAATGAAAGGAGCTGGCATCTCACTCTCTTTGAATCTTCTTTATCATGCTAGGATTAGCAGGAAAAAGCTAAAAATTTCAGAATTGCACCGTGCAATGTGGAGATATTACTGTTTGTGCATTTACAATATTCATTGATTTTTGCCATTGAAAAACATGTTTTCATATACCAGAAATGTTTGAAGCTACTGACTGAATGAAAGGAGCTGGCATCTCACTCTCTTTGAATCTTCTTTATCATGCTAGGATTAACAGGAAAAAGCTAAAAATTTCAGAATTGCACCGTGCAATGTGGAGATATTACTGTTTGTGCATTTACAATATTCATTGATTTTTGCCATTGAAAAACTGTCCAGAAATGTTTGAAGCTACTGACTGAATGAAAGGAGCTGGCATCTCACTCTCTTTGAATCTTCTTTATCATGCTAAGATTAGCAGGAAAAAGCAAAAAATTTCAGAATTGCACCTTGCAATGTGGAGATATTACTGTTTGTGCATTTACAATATTCATTGATTTTTGCCATTGAAAATCGTCCAGAAATGTTTGAAGCTACTGACTGAATGAAAGGAGCTGGCATCTCACTCTCTTTGAATCTTCTTTATCATGCTAGGATTAGCAGGAAAAAGCTAAAAATTTCAGAATTGCACCGTGCAATGTGGAGATATTACTGTTTGTGCATTTACAATATTCATTGATTTTTGCCATTGAAAAGACATGTTTTTCATATACCAGAAATGTTTGAAGCTACTGACTGAATGAAAGGAGCTGGCATCTCACTCTCTTTGAATCTTCTTTATCATGCTAGGATTAACAGGAAAAAGCTAAAAATTTCAGAATTGCACCTTGCAATGTGGAGATATTACTGTTTGTGCCATTTACAATATTCATTGATTTTTGCCATTGAAAAACATGTTTTTCATTTACCAGAAATGTTTGAAGCTACTGACTGAATGAAAGGAGCTGGCATCTCACTCTCTTTGAATCTTCTTTATCATGCTAGGATTAGCAGGAAAAAGCTAAAAATTTCAGAATTGCACCGTGCAATGTGGAGATATTACTGTTTGTGCATTTACAATATTCATTGATTTTTTGCCATTGAAAAACATGTTTTTCATATACCAGAAATGTTTGAAGCTACTGACTGAATGAAAGGAGCTGGCATCTCACTCTCTTTGAATCTTCTTTATCATGCTAGGATTAACAGGAAAAAGCTAAAAATTTCAGAATTGCACCGTGCAATGTGGAGATATTACTGTTTGTGCATTTACAATATTCATTGATTTTTGCCATTGAAAAACATGTTTTTCATATACCAGAAATGTTTGAAGCTACTGACTGAATGAAAGGAGCTGGCATCTCACTCTCTTTGAATCTTCTTTATCATGCTAGGATTACAGGAAAAAGCTAAAAATTTCAGAATTGCACCGTGCAATGTGGAGATATTACTGTTTGTGCATTTACAATATTCATTGATTTTTGCCATTGAAAAACATGTTTTTCATATACCAGAAATGTTTGAAGCTACTGACTGAATGAAAGGAGCTGGCATCTCACTCTCTTTGAATCTTCTTTATCATGCTAGGATTAGCAGGAAAAAGCAAAAAATTTCAGGAATTGCACCGTGCAATGTGGAGATATTACTGTTTGTGCATTTACAATATTCATTGATTTTTGCCATTGAAAAACATGTTTTTCATATACCAGAAATGTTTGAAGCTACTGACTGAATGAAAGGAGCTGGCATCTCACTCTCTTTGAATCTTCTTTATCATGCTAGGATTAACAGGAAAAAGCTAAAAATTTCAGAATTGCACCGTGCAATGTGGAGATATTACTGTTTGTGCATTTACAATATTCATTGATTTTTGCCATTGAAAACATGTTTTTCATATACCAGAAATGTTAAGCTACTGACTGAATGAAAGGAGCTGGCATCTCACTCTCTTTGAATCTTCTTTATCATGCTAGGATTAACAGGAAAAAGCTAAAAATTTCAGAATTGCACCGTGCAATGTGGAGATATTACTGTTTGTGCATTTACAATATTCATTGATTTTTGCCATTGAAAAACATGTTTTTCATATACCAGAAATGTTTGAAGCTACTGACTGAATGAAAGGAGCTGGCATCTCACTCTCTTTGAATCTTCTTTATCATGCTAGGATTAACAGGAAAAAGCTAAAAATTTCAGAATTGCACCTTGCAATGTGGAGATATTACTGTTTGTGCATTTACAATATTCATTGATTTTTGCCATTGAAAAACATGTTTTTCATATACCAGAAATGTTTGAAGCTACTGACTGAATGAAGGAGCTGGCATCTCACTCTCTTTGAATCTTCTTTATCATGCTAGGATTAACAGGAAAAAGCTAAAAATTTCAGAATTGCACCTTGCAATGTGGAGATATTACTGTTTGTGGCATTTACAATATTCATTGATTTTTGCCATTGAAAAACATGTTTTTCATATACCAGAAATGTTTGAAGCTACTGACTGAATGAAAGGAGCTGGCATCTCACTCTCTTTGAATCTTCTTTATCATGCTAGGATTAGCAGGAAAAAGCTAAAAATTTCAGAATTGCACCTTGCAATGTGGAGATATTACTGTTTGTGCATTTACAATATTCATTGATTTTTGCCATTGAAAAACGTTCCAGAAATGTTTGAAGCTACTGACTGAATGAAAGGAGCTGGCATCTCACTCTCTTTGAATCTTCTTTATCATGCTAGGATTAACAGGAAAAAGCTAAAAATTTCAGAATTGCACCGTGCAATGTGGAGATATTACTGTTTGGTGCATTTACAATATTCATTGATTTTTGCCATTGAAAAACATGTTTTTCATATACCAGAAATGTTTGAAGCTACTGACTGAATGAAAGGAGCTGGCATCTCACTCTCTTTGAATCTTCTTTATCATGCTAGGATTAACAGGAAAAAGCTAAAAATTTCAGAATTGCACCGTGCAATGTGGAGATATTTCTGTTTGTGCATTTACAATATTCATTGATTTTTGCCATTGAAAAACGTCCAGAAATGTTTGAAGCTACTGACTGAATGAAAGGAGCTGGCATCTCACTCTCTTTGAATCTTCTTTATCATGCTAGGATTAACAGGAAAAAGCAAAAAATTTCAGAATGCACCGTGCAATGTGGAGATATTACTGTTTGTGCATTTACAATATTCATTGATTTTTGCCATTGAAAAACATGTTTTTCATATACCAGAAATGTTTGAAGCTACTGACTGAATGAAAGGAGCTGGCATCTCACTCTCTTTGAATCTTCTTTATCATGCTAGGATTAGCAGGAAAAGCTAAAAATTTCAGAATTGCACCGTGCAATGTGGAGATATTACTGTTTGTGCATTTACAATATTCATTGATTTTTGCCATTGAAAAACATGTTTTTCATATACCAGAAATGTTTGAAGCTACTGACTGAATGAAAGGAGCTGGCATCTCACTCTCTTTGAATCTTCTTTATCATGCTAGGATTAACAGGAAAAAGCTAAAAATTTCAGAATTGCACCGTGCAATGTGGAGATATTACTGTTTGTGCATTTACAATATTCATTGATTTTTGCCATTGAAAAACGTCCAGAAATGTTGAAGCTACTGACTGAATGAAAGGAGCTGGCATCTCACTCTCTTTGAATCTTCTTTATCATGCTAGGATTAGCAGGAAAAAGCAAAAAATTTCAGAATTGCACCGTGCAATGTGGAGATATTACTGTTTGTGCATTTACAATATTCATTGATTTTTGCCATTGAAAAACGTCCAGAAATGTTTGAAGCTACTGACTGAATGAAAGGAGCTGGCATCTCAGTCTCTTTGAATCTTCTTTATCATGCTAGGATTAACAGGAAAAAGCTAAAAATTTCAGAAATTGCACCGTGCAATGTGGAGATATTACTGTTTGTGCATTTACAATATTCATTGATTTTTGCCATTGAAAAACATGTTTTTCATATACCAGAAATGTTTGAAGCTACTGACTGAATGAAAGGAGCTGGCATCTCACTCTCTTTGAATCTTCTTTATCATGCTAGGATTAACAGGAAAAAGCTAAAAATTTCAGAATTGCACCGTGCAATGTGGAGATATTACTGTTTGTGCATTTACAATATTCATTGATTTTTGCCATTGAAAAACATGTTTTTCATATACCAGAAATGTTTGAAGCTACTGACTGAATGAAAGGAGCTGGCATCTCACTCTCTTTGAATCTTCCTTTATCATGCTAGGATTAACAGGAAAAAGCTAAAAATTTCAGAATTGCACCTTGCAATGTGGAGATATTACTGTTTGTGCATTTACAATATTCATTGATTTTTGCCATTGAAAAACGTCCAGAAATGTTTGAAGCTACTGACTGAATGAAAGGAGCTGGCATCTCACTCTCTTTGAATCTTCTTTATCATGCTAGGATTAACAGGAAAAAGCTAAAAATTTCAGAATTGCACCTTGCAATGTGGAGATATTACTGTTTGTGCATTTACAATATTCATTGATTTTTGCCATTGAAAAACGTCCAGAAATGTTTGAAGCTACTGACTGAATGAAAGGAGCTGGCATCTCACTCTCTTTGAATCTTCTTTATCATGCTAGGATTAACAGGAAAAAGCAAAAAATTTCAGAATTGCACCTTGCAATGTGGAGATATTACTGTTTGTGCATTTACAATATTCATTGATTTTTGCCCATTGAAAAACATGTTTTTCATATACCAGAAATGTTTGAAGCTACTGACTGAATGAAAGGAGCTGGCATCTCACTCTCTTTGAATCTTCTTTATCATGCTAGGATTAACAGGAAAAAGCAAAAAATTTCAGAATTGCACGTGCAATGTGGAGATATTACTGTTTGTGCATTTACAATATTCATTGATTTTTGCCATTGAAAAACGTCCAGAAATGTTTGAAGCTACTGACTGAATGAAAGGAGCTGGCATCTCACTCTCTTTGAATCTCTTTATCATGCTAGGATTAGCAGGAAAAAG
>NW_027371190.1:0-29850 GCF_046119375.1 Phyllobates terribilis | reverse complement strand
GTTTGTGCATTTACAATATTCATTGATTTTTGCCATTGAAAAACATGTTTTTCATATACCAGAAATGTTTGAAGCTACTGACTGAATGAAAGGAGCTGGCATCTCACTCACATTGAATCTTCTTTATCATGCTAGGGATTAACAGGAAAAAGCTAAAAATTTCAGAATTGCACCGTGCAATGTGGAGATATTACTGTTTGTGCATTTACAATATTCATTTGATTTTTGCCATTGAAAAACATGTTTTTCATATACCAGGAAATGTTGAAGCTACTGACTGAATGAAAGGAGCTGGCATCTCACTCTCTTTGAATCTTCTTTATCATGCTAGGATTACAGGAAAAAGCTAAAAATTTCAGAATTGCACCGTGCAATGAACTGAATGAAAGGAGCTGGCATCTCACTCTCTTTGAATCTTCTTTATCATGCTAGGATTAACAGGAAAAAGCTAAAAATTTCAGAATTGCACCGTGCAATGTGGAGATATTACTGTTTGTGCATACAATATTCATTGATTTTTGTGTTTGAAGCTACTGACTGAATGAAAGGAGCTGGCATCTCACTCTCTTTGAATCTTCTTTATCATGCTAAGCTAAAAATTTCAGAATTGCACCGTGCAATGTGGAGATATTACTGTTTGTGCATTTACAATATTCATTGATTTTTGCCATTGAAAAACATGTTTTTCATATACCAGAAATGTTTGAAGCTACTGACTGAATGAAAGGAGCTGGCATCTCACTCTCTTTGAATCTTCTTTATCATGCTAGGATTAACAGGAAAAAGCTAAAAATTTCAGAATTGCACCGTGCAATGTGGAGATATTACTGTTTGTGCATTTACAATATTCATTGATTTTTGCCATTGAAAAACGTCCAGAAATGTTTGAAGCTACTGACTGAATGAAAGGAGCTGGCATCTCACTCTCTTTGAATCTTCTTTATCATGCTAGGATTAACAGGAAAAAGCTAAAAATTTCAGAATTGCACCGTGCAATGTGGAGATATTACTGTTTGTGCATTTACAATATTCATTGATTTTTGCCATTGAAAAACATGTTTTTCATATACCAGAAATGTTTGAAGCTACTGACTGAATGAAAGGAGCTGGCATCTCACTCTCTTTGAATCTTCTTTATCATGCTAGGATTAACAGGAAAAAGCTAAAAATTTCAGAATTGCACCGTGCAATGTGGAGATATTACTGTTTGTGCATTTACAATATTCATTGATTTTTGCCATTGAAAAACGTCCAGAAATGTTTGAAGCTACTGACTGAATGAAAGGAGCTGGCATCTCACTCTCTTTGAATCTTCTTTATCATGCTAGGATTAACAGGAAAAAGCTAAAAATTTCAGAATTGCACCGTGCAATGTGGAGATATTACTGTTTGTGCATTTACAATATTCATTGATTTTTGCCATTGAAAAACATGTTTTTCATATACCAGAAATGTTTGAAGCTACTGACTGAATGAAAGGAGCTGGCATCTCACTCTCTTTGAATCTTCTTTATCATGCTAGGATTAACAGGAAAAAGCTAAAAATTTCAGAATTGCACCGTGCAATGTGGAGATATTACTGTTTGTGCATTTACAATATTCATTGATTTTTGCCATTGAAAAACGTACCAGAAATGTTTGAAGCTACTGACTGAATGAAAGGAGCTGGCATCTCACTCTCTTTGAATCTTCTTTATCATGCTAGGATTAACAGGAAAAAGCTAAAAATTTCAGAATTGCACCGTGCAATGTGGAGATATTACTGTTTGTGCATTTACAATATTCATTGATTTTGCCATTGAAAAACATGTTTTTCATATACCAGAAATGTTTGAAGCTACTGACTGAATGAAAGGAGCTGGCATCTCACTCTCTTTGAATCTTCTTTATCATGCTAGGATTAACAGGAAAAAGCTAAAAATTTCAGAATTGCACCGTGCAATGTGGAGATATTACTGTTTGTGCATTTACAATATTCATTGATTTTTGCCATTGAAAAACATGTTTTTCATATACCAGAAATGTTTGAAGCTACTGACTGAATGAAAGGAGCTGGCATCTCACTCTCTTTGAATCTTCTTTATCATGCTAGGATTAACAGGAAAAAGCTAAAAATTTCAGAATTGCACCGTGCAATGTGGAGATATTACTGTTTGTGCATTTACAATATTCATTGATTTTTGCCATTGAAAAACGTCCAGAAATGTTTGAAGCTACTGACTGAATGAAAGGAGCTGGCATCTCACTCTCTTTGAATCTTCTTTATCATGCTAGGATTAACAGGAAAAAGCTAAAAATTTCAGAATTGCACCGTGCAATGTGGAGATATTACTGTTTGTGCATTTACAATATTCATTGATTTTTGCCATTGAAAAACGTCCAGAAATGTTTGAAGCTACTGACTGAATGAAAGGAGCTGGCATCTCACTCTCTTTGAATCTTCTTTATCATGCTAGGATTAACAGGAAAAAGCTAAAAATTTCAGAATTGCACCGTGCAATGTGGAGATATTACTGTTTGTGCATTTACAATATTCATTGATTTTTGCCATTGAAAAACGTCCAGAAATGTTTGAAGCTACTGACTGAATGAAAGGAGCTGGCATCTCACTCTCTTTGAATCTTCTTTATCATGCTAGGATTAACAGGAAAAAGCTAAAAATTTCAGAATTGCACCGTGCAATGTGGAGATATTACTGTTTGTGCATTTACAATATTCATTGATTTTTGCCATTGAAAAACATGTTTTTCATATACCAGAAATGTTTGAAGCTACTGACTGAATGAAAGGAGCTGGCATCTCACTCTCTTTGAATCTTCTTTATCATGCTAGGATTAACAGGAAAAAGCTAAAAATTTCAGAATTGCACCGTGCAATGTGGAGATATTACTGTTTGTGCATTTACAATATTCATTGATTTTTGCCATTGAAAAACATGTTTTTCATATACCAGAAATGTTTGAAGCTACTGACTGAATGAAAGGAGCTGGCATCTCACTCTCTTTGAATCTTCTTTATCATGCTAGGATTAACAGGAAAAAGCTAAAAATTTCAGAATTGCACCGTGCAATGTGGAGATATTACTGTTTGTGCATTTACAATATTCATTGATTTTTGCCATTGAAAAACGTTCACCAGAAATGTTTGAAGCTACTGACTGAATGAAAGGAGCTGGCATCTCACTCTCTTTGAATCTTCTTTATCATGCTAGGATTAACAGGAAAAAGCTAAAAATTTCAGAATTGCACCGTGCAATGTGGAGATATTACTGTTTGTGCATTTACAATATTCATTGATTTTTGCCATTGAAAAACAGTTTTTCATATACCAGAAATGTTTGAAGCTACTGACTGAATGAAAGGAGCTGGCATCTCACTCTCTTTGAATCTTCTTTATCATGCTAGGATTAACAGGAAAAAGCTAAAAATTTCAGAATTGCACCGTGCAATGTGGAGATATTACTGTTTGTGCATTTACAATATTCATTGATTTTTGCCATTGAAAAACATGTTTTTCATATACCAGAAATGTTTGAAGCTACTGACTGAATGAAAGGAGCTGGCATCTCACTCTCTTTGAATCTTCTTTATCATGCTAGGATTAACAGGAAAAAGCTAAAAATTTCAGAATTGCACCGTGCAATGTGGAGATATTACTGTTTGTGCATTTACAATATTCATTGATTTTTGCCATTGAAAAACATGTTTTTCATATACCAGAAATGTTTGAAGCTACTGACTGAATGAAAGGAGCTGGCATCTCACTCTCTTTGAATCTTCTTTATCATGCTAGGATTAACAGGAAAAAGCTAAAAATTTCAGAATTGCACCGTGCAATGTGGAGATATTACTGTTTGTGCATTTACAATATTCATTGATTTTTGCCATTGAAAAACATGTTTTTCATATACCAGAAATGTTTGAAGCTACTGACTGAATGAAAGGAGCTGGCATCTCACTCTCTTTGAATCTTCTTTATCATGCTAGGATTAACAGGAAAAAGCTAAAAATTTCAGAATTGCACCGTGCAATGTGGAGATATTACTGTTTGTGCATTTACAATATTCATTGATTTTTGCCATTGAAAAACGTCCAGAAATGTTTGAAGCTACTGACTGAATGAAAGGAGCTGGCATCTCACTCTCTTTGAATCTTCTTTATCATGCTAGGATTAACAGGAAAAAGCTAAAAATTTCAGAATTGCACCGTGCAATGTGGAGATATTACTGTTTGTGCATTTACAATATTCATTGATTTTTGCCATTGAAAAACATGTTTTTCATATACCAGAAATGTTTGAAGCTACTGACTGAATGAAAGGAGCTGGCATCTCACTCTCTTTGAATCTTCTTTATCATGCTAGGATTAACAGGAAAAAGCTAAAAATTTCAGAATTGCACCGTGCAATGTGGAGATATTACTGTTTGTGCATTTACAATATTCATTGATTTTTGCCATTGAAAAACATGTTTTTCATATACCAGAAATGTTTGAAGCTACTGACTGAATGAAAGGAGCTGGCATCTCACTCTCTTTGAATCTTCTTTATCATGCTAGGATTAACAGGAAAAAGCTAAAAATTTCAGAATTGCACCGTGCAATGTGGAGATATTACTGTTTGTGCATTTACAATATTCATTGATTTTTGCCATTGAAAAACATGTTTTTCATATACCAGAAATGTTTGAAGCTACTGACTGAATGAAAGGAGCTGGCATCTCACTCTCTTTGAATCTTCTTTATCATGCTAGGATTAACAGGAAAAAGCTAAAAATTTCAGAATTGCACCGTGCAATGTGGAGATATTACTGTTTGTGCATTTACAATATTCATTGATTTTTGCCATTGAAAAACATGTTTTTCATATACCAGAAATGTTTGAAGCTACTGACTGAATGAAAGGAGCTGGCATCTCACTCTCTTTGAATCTTCTTTATCATGCTAGGATTAACAGGAAAAAGCTAAAAATTTCAGAATTGCACCGTGCAATGTGGAGATATTACTGTTTGTGCATTTACAATATTCATTGATTTTTGCCATTGAAAAACGTCCAGAAATGTTTGAAGCTACTGACTGAATGAAAGGAGCTGGCATCTCACTCTCTTTGAATCTTCTTTATCATGCTAGGATTAACAGGAAAAAGCTAAAAATTTCAGAATTGCACCGTGCAATGTGGAGATATTACTGTTTGTGCATTTACAATATTCATTGATTTTTGCCATTGAAAAACGTCCAGAAATGTTTGAAGCTACTGACTGAATGAAAGGAGCTGGCATCTCACTCTCTTTGAATCTTCTTTATCATGCTAGGATTAACAGGAAAAAGCTAAAAATTTCAGAATTGCACCGTGCAATGTGGAGATATTACTGTTTGTGCATTTACAATATTCATTGATTTTTGCCATTGAAAAACATGTTTTTCATATACCAGAAATGTTTGAAGCTACTGACTGAATGAAAGGAGCTGGCATCTCACTCTCTTTGAATCTTCTTTATCATGCTAGGATTAACAGGAAAAAGCTAAAAATTTCAGAATTGCACCGTGCAATGTGGAGATATTACTGTTTGTGCATTTACAATATTCATTGATTTTTGCCATTGAAAAACATGTTTTTCATATACCAGAAATGTTTGAAGCTACTGACTGAATGAAAGGAGCTGGCATCTCACTCTCTTTGAATCTTCTTTATCATGCTAGGATTAACAGGAAAAAGCTAAAAATTTCAGAATTGCACCGTGCAATGTGGAGATATTACTGTTTGTGCATTTACAATATTCATTGATTTTTGCCATTGAAAAACATGTTTTTCATATACCAGAAATGTTTGAAGCTACTGACTGAATGAAAGGAGCTGGCATCTCACTCTCTTTGAATCTTCTTTATCATGCTAGGATTAACAGGAAAAAGCTAAAAATTTCAGAATTGCACCGTGCAATGTGGAGATATTACTGTTTGTGCATTTACAATATTCATTGATTTTTGCCATTGAAAAACGTCCAGAAATGTTTGAAGCTACTGACTGAATGAAAGGAGCTGGCATCTCACTCTCTTTGAATCTTCTTTATCATGCTAGGATTAACAGGAAAAAGCTAAAAATTTCAGAATTGCACCGTGCAATGTGGAGATATTACTGTTTGTGCATTTACAATATTCATTGATTTTTGCCATTGAAAAACATGTTTTTCATATACCAGAAATGTTTGAAGCTACTGACTGAATGAAAGGAGCTGGCATCTCACTCTCTTTGAATCTTCTTTATCATGCTAGGATTAACAGGAAAAAGCTAAAAATTTCAGAATTGCACCGTGCAATGTGGAGATATTACTGTTTGTGCATTTACAATATTCATTGATTTTTGCCATTGAAAAACGTCCAGAAATGTTTGAAGCTACTGACTGAATGAAAGGAGCTGGCATCTCACTCTCTTTGAATCTTCTTTATCATGCTAGGATTAACAGGAAAAAGCTAAAAATTTCAGAATTGCACCGTGCAATGTGGAGATATTACTGTTTGTGCATTTACAATATTCATTGATTTTTGCCATTGAAAAACATGTTTTTCATATACCAGAAATGTTTGAAGCTACTGACTGAATGAAAGGAGCTGGCATCTCACTCTCTTTGAATCTTCTTTATCATGCTAGGATTAACAGGAAAAAGCTAAAAATTTCAGAATTGCACCGTGCAATGTGGAGATATTACTGTTTGTGCATTTACAATATTCATTGATTTTTGCCATTGAAAAACATGTTTTTCATATACCAGAAATGTTTGAAGCTACTGACTGAATGAAAGGAGCTGGCATCTCACTCTCTTTGAATCTTCTTTATCATGCTAGGATTAACAGGAAAAAGCTAAAAATTTCAGAATTGCACCGTGCAATGTGGAGATATTACTGTTTGTGCATTTACAATATTCATTGATTTTTGCCATTGAAAAACATGTTTTTCATATACCAGAAATGTTTGAAGCTACTGACTGAATGAAAGGAGCTGGCATCTCACTCTCTTTGAATCTTCTTTATCATGCTAGGATTAACAGGAAAAAGCTAAAAATTTCAGAATTGCACCGTGCAATGTGGAGATATTACTGTTTGTGCATTTACAATATTCATTGATTTTTGCCATTGAAAAACATGTTTTTCATATACCAGAAATGTTTGAAGCTACTGACTGAATGAAAGGAGCTGGCATCTCACTCTCTTTGAATCTTCTTTATCATGCTAGGATTAACAGGAAAAAGCTAAAAATTTCAGAATTGCACCGTGCAATGTGGAGATATTACTGTTTGTGCATTTACAATATTCATTGATTTTTGCCATTGAAAAACGTCCAGAAATGTTTGAAGCTACTGACTGAATGAAAGGAGCTGGCATCTCACTCTCTTTGAATCTTCTTTATCATGCTAGGATTAACAGGAAAAAGCTAAAAATTTCAGAATTGCACCGTGCAATGTGGAGATATTACTGTTTGTGCATTTACAATATTCATTGATTTTTGCCATTGAAAAACGTCCAGAAATGTTTGAAGCTACTGACTGAATGAAAGGAGCTGGCATCTCACTCTCTTTGAATCTTCTTTATCATGCTAGGATTAACAGGAAAAAGCTAAAAATTTCAGAATTGCACCGTGCAATGTGGAGATATTACTGTTTGTGCATTTACAATATTCATTGATTTTTGCCATTGAAAAACATGTTTTTCATATACCAGAAATGTTTGAAGCTACTGACTGAATGAAAGGAGCTGGCATCTCACTCTCTTTGAATCTTCTTTATCATGCTAGGATTAACAGGAAAAAGCTAAAAATTTCAGAATTGCACCGTGCAATGTGGAGATATTACTGTTTGTGCATTTACAATATTCATTGATTTTTGCCATTGAAAAACATGTTTTTCATATACCAGAAATGTTTGAAGCTACTGACTGAATGAAAGGAGCTGGCATCTCACTCTCTTTGAATCTTCTTTATCATGCTAGGATTAACAGGAAAAAGCTAAAAATTTCAGAATTGCACCGTGCAATGTGGAGATATTACTGTTTGTGCATTTACAATATTCATTGATTTTTGCCATTGAAAAACATGTTTTTCATATACCAGAAATGTTTGAAGCTACTGACTGAATGAAAGGAGCTGGCATCTCACTCTCTTTGAATCTTCTTTATCATGCTAGGATTAACAGGAAAAAGCTAAAAATTTCAGAATTGCACCGTGCAATGTGGAGATATTACTGTTTGTGCATTTACAATATTCATTGATTTTTGCCATTGAAAAACGTCCAGAAATGTTTGAAGCTACTGACTGAATGAAAGGAGCTGGCATCTCACTCTCTTTGAATCTTCTTTATCATGCTAGGATTAACAGGAAAAAGCTAAAAATTTCAGAATTGCACCGTGCAATGTGGAGATATTACTGTTTGTGCATTTACAATATTCATTGATTTTTGCCATTGAAAAACATGTTTTTCATATACCAGAAATGTTTGAAGCTACTGACTGAATGAAAGGAGCTGGCATCTCACTCTCTTTGAATCTTCTTTATCATGCTAGGATTAACAGGAAAAAGCTAAAAATTTCAGAATTGCACCGTGCAATGTGGAGATATTACTGTTTGTGCATTTACAATATTCATTGATTTTTGCCATTGAAAAACATGTTTTTCATATACCAGAAATGTTTGAAGCTACTGACTGAATGAAAGGAGCTGGCATCTCACTCTCTTTGAATCTTCTTTATCATGCTAGGATTAACAGGAAAAAGCTAAAAATTTCAGAATTGCACCGTGCAATGTGGAGATATTACTGTTTGTGCATTTACAATATTCATTGATTTTTGCCATTGAAAAACATGTTTTTCATATACCAGAAATGTTTGAAGCTACTGACTGAATGAAAGGAGCTGGCATCTCACTCTCTTTGAATCTTCTTTATCATGCTAGGATTAACAGGAAAAAGCTAAAAATTTCAGAATTGCACCGTGCAATGTGGAGATATTACTGTTTGTGCATTTACAATATTCATTGATTTTTGCCATTGAAAAACATGTTTTTCATATACCAGAAATGTTTGAAGCTACTGACTGAATGAAAGGAGCTGGCATCTCACTCTCTTTGAATCTTCTTTATCATGCTAGGATTAACAGGAAAAAGCTAAAAATTTCAGAATTGCACCGTGCAATGTGGAGATATTACTGTTTGTGCATTTACAATATTCATTGATTTTTGCCATTGAAAAACGTCCAGAAATGTTTGAAGCTACTGACTGAATGAAAGGAGCTGGCATCTCACTCTCTTTGAATCTTCTTTATCATGCTAGGATTAACAGGAAAAAGCTAAAAATTTCAGAATTGCACCGTGCAATGTGGAGATATTACTGTTTGTGCATTTACAATATTCATTGATTTTTGCCATTGAAAAACGTCCAGAAATGTTTGAAGCTACTGACTGAATGAAAGGAGCTGGCATCTCACTCTCTTTGAATCTTCTTTATCATGCTAGGATTAACAGGAAAAAGCTAAAAATTTCAGAATTGCACCGTGCAATGTGGAGATATTACTGTTTGTGCATTTACAATATTCATTGATTTTTGCCATTGAAAAACATGTTTTTCATATACCAGAAATGTTTGAAGCTACTGACTGAATGAAAGGAGCTGGCATCTCACTCTCTTTGAATCTTCTTTATCATGCTAGGATTAACAGGAAAAAGCTAAAAATTTCAGAATTGCACCGTGCAATGTGGAGATATTACTGTTTGTGCATTTACAATATTCATTGATTTTTGCCATTGAAAAACATGTTTTTCATATACCAGAAATGTTTGAAGCTACTGACTGAATGAAAGGAGCTGGCATCTCACTCTCTTTGAATCTTCTTTATCATGCTAGGATTAACAGGAAAAAGCTAAAAATTTCAGAATTGCACCGTGCAATGTGGAGATATTACTGTTTGTGCATTTACAATATTCATTGATTTTTGCCATTGAAAAACGTCCAGAAATGTTTGAAGCTACTGACTGAATGAAAGGAGCTGGCATCTCACTCTCTTTGAATCTTCTTTATCATGCTAGGATTAACAGGAAAAAGCTAAAAATTTCAGAATTGCACCGTGCAATGTGGAGATATTACTGTTTGTGCATTTACAATATTCATTGATTTTTGCCATTGAAAAACATTTTTCATATACCAGAAATGTTTGAAGCTACTGACTGAATGAAAGGAGCTGGCATCTCACTCTCTTTGAATCTTCTTTATCATGCTAGGATTAACAGGAAAAAGCTAAAAATTTCAGAATTGCACCGTGCAATGTGGAGATATTACTGTTTGTGCATTTACAATATTCATTGATTTTTGCCATTGAAAAACGTCCAGAAATGTTTGAAGCTACTGACTGAATGAAAGGAGCTGGCATCTCACTCTCTTTGAATCTTCTTTATCATGCTAGGATTAACAGGAAAAAGCTAAAAATTTCAGAATTGCACCGTGCAATGTGGAGATATTACTGTTTGTGCATTTACAATATTCATTGATTTTTGCCATTGAAAAACATGTTTTTCATATACCAGAAATGTTTGAAGCTACTGACTGAATGAAAGGAGCTGGCATCTCACTCTCTTTGAATCTTCTTTATCATTCTAGGATTAACAGGAAAAAGCTAAAAATTTCAGAATTGCACCGTGCAATGTGGAGATATTACTGTTTGTGCATTTACAATATTCATTGATTTTTGCCATTGAAAAACGTCCAGAAATGTTTGAAGCTACTGACTGAATGAAAGGAGCTGGCATCTCACTCTCTTTGAATCTTCTTTATCATGCTAGGATTAACAGGAAAAAGCTAAAAATTTCAGAATTGCACCGTGCAATGTGGAGATATTACTGTTTGTGCATTTACAATATTCATTGATTTTTGCCATTGAAAAACGTCCAGAAATGTTTGAAGCTACTGACTGAATGAAAGGAGCTGGCATCTCACTCTCTTTGAATCTTCTTTATCATGCTAGGATTAACAGGAAAAAGCTAAAAATTTCAGAATTGCACCGTGCAATGTGGAGATATTACTGTTTGTGCATTTACAATATTCATTGATTTTTGCCATTGAAAAACGTCCAGAAATGTTTGAAGCTACTGACTGAATGAAAGGAGCTGGCATCTCACTCTCTTTGAATCTTCTTTATCATGCTAGGATTAACAGGAAAAAGCTAAAAATTTCAGAATTGCACCGTGCAATGTGGAGATATTACTGTTTGTGCATTTACAATATTCATTGATTTTTGCCATTGAAAAACGTCCAGAAATGTTTGAAGCTACTGACTGAATGAAAGGAGCTGGCATCTCACTCTCTTTGAATCTTCTTTATCATGCTAGGATTAACAGGAAAAAGCTAAAAATTTCAGAATTGCACCGTGCAATGTGGAGATATTACTGTTTGTGCATTTACAATATTCATTGATTTTTGCCATTGAAAAACATGTTTTTCATATACCAGAAATGTTTGAAGCTACTGACTGAATGAAAGGAGCTGGCATCTCACTCTCTTTGAATCTTCTTTATCATGCTAGGATTAGCAGGAAAAAGCTAAAAATTTCAGAATTGCACCGTGCAATGTGGAGATATTACTGTTTGTGCATTTACAATATTCATTGATTTTTGCCATTGAAAAACATGTTTTTCATATACCAGAAATGTTTGAAGCTACTGACTGAATGAAAGGAGCTGGCATCTCACTCTCTTTGAATCTTTATCATGCTAGGATTAACAGGAAAAAGCTAAAAATTTCAGAATTGCACCGTGCAATGTGGAGATATTACTGTTTGTGCATTTACAATATTCATTGATTTTTGCCATTGAAAAACGTCCAGAAATGTTTGAAGCTACTGACTGAATGAAAGGAGCTGGCATCTCACTCTCTTTGAATCTTCTTTATCATGCTAGGATTAACAGGAAAAAGCTAAAAATTTCAGAATTGCACCGTGCAATGTGGAGATATTACTGTTTGTGCATTTACAATATTCATTGATTTTTGCCATTGAAAAACGTCCAGAAATGTTTGAAGCTACTGACTGAATGAAAGGAGCTGGCATCTCACTCTCTTTGAATCTTCTTTATCATGCTAGGATTAACAGGAAAAAGCTAAAAATTTCAGAATTGCACCGTGCAATGTGGAGATATTACTGTTTGTGCATTTACAATATTCATTGATTTTTGCCATTGAAAAACATGTTTTTCATATACCAGAAATGTTTGAAGCTACTGACTGAATGAAAGGAGCTGGCATCTCACTCTCTTTGTTTTACCATATTTTTTTTATTTTTAATAAACAATTTAACAGGGGAATGACACACGTGGCATAAAAGTAGTGACAAAAGAATAATCATAATAAGGGAAAAATTCTGAGGGAAGGGAAAGGGAAAGGGAACAAACGGGAATGGATAATCAGGAAAGATGGGAGAAATTTGTTCGTCAAATAGTATATACGATAATACAGAAATTTGAACACTTTAAACACACATTACTATCATTAGCAAAAATTAAACGTATTAATGAGCTAAACACGACACACATTAAGATGTTCCAGCGTTATGAGAGGGTTGAGGGAATTTAGTGAGCCAAATATCCCACTTCCTAGAAAATTTAAGTAAATTATTGTTGATAAGGGCAAATCTGAGTTCAAATATTCTATGGAGATTCATCTTATCAACTAAGTCCTCCAAAGTGGGAACATGTGACTTTCTCCAATAAAAAGCCAATGCGTTCTTACACACTGAAAATAAGTGAATCACCAAAGATCTTTCAAACGACTTATATGGTTCAAGATCTAAGGATAGTAAAGCCATTTGAGGGGTCAATACTACAGGTCTGCCTAAAAGGTCATCTACCAAAGAAGAGATCTGAGCCCATAGATTCCGGATTTTAGGGCAGCTCCAAAAGAGATGTAAAAGATCTCCCCTAAGGCCGCACTCCCTCCAACAAAGGGGAGAGTTGCTGGGCTTTATATGGTGTAGCCTGATTGGAGTGTAATACCATCTGGTTAGAATTTTGAAGTAAGCCTCTTGTAAGGGCATAGATATATTAGAGGCCTGAGAAAAAAGAACAGCACTCTCCCATTGATCGGATTGGAAATTGAGTTTTAGATCTTTTTCCCAGCGTATCATGTAGAGGTGTTTTTGGAAGGAAAGATCATTATTGAAGCTGTTATATATGTGTCCCAGGCTCCAAAAAATTTTGTGAGATGGGTTGCTTAACAGGTTCACCGAGGTTTCAGAAACAATAAGTTTACCAGAAATAAATTCCAGAATAATGCTCTTTAAATGAGAGTATAAAAAGAAATCAGAGGAAGGTAAGTTGAATCTTTTTTTAAGAGTTTGGAAAGGAATAAAGGCAGAAGCTTCATAGAAGTCTCCAATTTTCCTTAATCCTTTATTGTCCCACTGATCTGGAATGGAAGAGTTATACAGATCAGCAACAAAACCAATTGGAAAATTTTTGACAAAAGAAAATTTATCCCTATCAGAATCTCTTAGGGGACTCTTTTTCTTTCTTTTGGCGATTTTTTTCCAGGCGTCAATAATCGCCTGGAAAATAGGATGGGAAGAATCATGAGTGCACTGTTTAAAAAGATGCCTAAGTAACAATTCACGGGGAGAAGAACCATTATTTAAGAAGGTCTCCAGAGTCATCCAAGCTGGGGGACTGTCGGAATTAAACCAATTACTGCTCTGTTTGATGAGGTTTGCCAAATAGTAAGCGGAAATATTAGGGTGGCTCAGACCTCCGTTGCACTTATTCTTGTACAATATATCTGCAGATATCCTCGCACGTTTATTATCCCAGACATAGGAATTAATCTGATTTTGAATTTTTTGAATAAAGATGTGAGAAATAGTTAAAGGTAAGTTGCGGAAAAAATACAAGATTTTGGGTAGAACAAACATCTTAATAGAGAGGACTCTACCCCACCATGACAAATCTCTTTTCAAAAATTCCATCAAATCTCCACGGACGATATCCTCAATCAGAACCAGGTTGTCAGAAATTGTTGAGTTAATAGTTTTACCAATACTGATCCCCAAATAAGTCAGATTGCGTTTAGCCAAACCGAAGGAAAATCTCGAGTGTAAAACCTCTCTCGTCTGACGGTCCAGATTAATGTTTAAAAGTTTAGACTTCTCATTATTGATCTTAAAATAAGAAATCTGAGAGAATAGTTCTAGAACCTTCGAAACTTCCGCAACCGAATTCACTGGGTCCAGCAAGGAAAGCATAACATCATCTGCAAAGAGGCCAATTTTAAATTCTCGAGATGGGGTAGAAATCCCCCTAATGTCAGTGTTTTCTCTAATCCTCTGTGCCAAAGGCTCCATAGCCAGGACAAAGAGAAGGGGGGAAAGTGGGCAACCCTGTCTAGTACCATTTGTGATAGGGATTGGATTTGAGAGATAATTGTTAACATAAATTTTTGCTTGGGGGTTAGAATAGAGGGCCATAATTGAAGAGAGAAATTTGTTATCAAAACCGAATTTAATAAGGGTGAGTTTAAGGTATAGCCAATTTAACCTGTCGAAAGCTTTTTCAGCGTCTAAAGCAAGCAATGAAGTTGGGAGTTTCGCCGTATTTATCACCTTAATAATATTCAGAAGTCTTCTAGAGCCATCAGTTGCTTGCCTCCCACCAACGAAGCCAATCTGATCGTCGTTGATGAGAGATGGGAGAATAGTCGATAAACGATTGGCCAGAATTTTCGAATATATCTTAATATCAGTGTTAATTAGCGAAATGGGCCTATAATTTTTAACATTATCTCTCTCATCCTTAGACTTGGGTATTAGGGTAATGGTGGCTTCCAGCATTTCTGAGGGGAAGGAGCTTATTGAGGAAGCATGATTGAAAATTTTCGTGAGAGGGGAAGAAAGTAGGTCACAAAAAGTTTTATAATACTCATTGATGAACCCATCTGGACCTGGAGCCTTGAAATCTTTAAGTTGCTTTATTGTGTTACTAATTTCAAGGTTAGAAAAAGGCTTATTCAATGACTCGTGATCCAGAGGGCTCAATTTCGGTAGGTTAATGGAGGATAAAAATTTGTTGATTGCATCTGGGTGAGGATGGGAAATTAGAGGATCAGTTTTGATGTTGTAGAGTTTTTTGTAAAAATTTGCAAACTGGTTCACTATATCTTTAGGGTGGCAAAACGTTATTCCACTATTGTTTTTTATTTTATCTATTCTATTAATTGCTCTTTTACATTTGACTAGGCGGGCCATAAAGCGGGTAGGTTTATTTAGAGCCGCATAGTAATTAAATTTTGATTTCCGAATAATCGCATCATAGGAGGAAGAAATTTCTGATTTTAGTTCTACCCTTAAATTTGAGAGCTCTTTTTGAATTATTGGGGAAGGGGAAGGAAGATTTATTTGTTCTAGTTCTTTTTCCCTAATCAGTTTTTGAAGAGAATTAATTTTTGTTCTTTTTTCTTTTTTTTCAGATGAGGATATCTGCATTAGTACACCACGAAGGACAGCCTTGTGAGCGCACCAGCTGGAGAAAGGATTAGATAAGTCTGGGGTATCGTTCTCCCTAAAATAATCAGAAATAGCTTTTTCAATAATTTTTTGGTTTTTGGGGTTATGAATAAGTGAAGATCTACATTTCCAAAGAAATCCATTTTTAATAAGAGGACCAATATGAATTTCACATGACGTAGGGGCATGATCTGATAGAGACCTAAGGCCTATAGATACGTTAGAGAATTTGGGTAAAGAAAAGACATCAGTTATTATTAAGTCAATTCTAGAGGCCGTTTGGTGCGCATCCGAAAAGTGGGAGAATTCTTTGGAGGTAGTTTGCAGACATCTAAATGTATCAAATAGTTCGTTTTTATAAAGCCAATTATTTAGTGTTGGGTATAAATGACGGCTGGGGGAGGAAGAGTCCATATGCCCGTCTGGGACCATGTTGAAGTCTCCTAAAAAAATCAATTCACCTCTCCTAACCTCTTCAACCTTTCTGAAAACCTTGTTCAAAAAGGGTATTTGCTTTTTATTTGGGGCGTATAGGTTAACAACAGTGCACTCATGATTATTCAGTTTACAGAGCAATATATGGAACCTTCCATTGACATCTCTATGCTGATCTAAAAACTCAAATGGGACAGAATCTCTGATCACTGTAGCTACACCAGCTTTTTTCCGGTCGCTAGTGGATTCAAATATATGAGGGTAGCGTTTGTGGGTAAAGGTAGGGTGTTTTCCCTCGGCAAACCTTGTCTCCTGAAGACACGCAACATCAGCACCAAGATGACCCAATTCCTTCCAAAGGGAGAATCTCTTATTGGGACTGTTTAGGCCTCTTACATTATAGGTGATGATCTTGATAGGCATAGGTAAGTTAATAATCAAAGTAAATCACAAGGAGAGGGGTCAGTTGGTCCAACAAATTCCCAAAAAATAAAAATCAACCGACAATCAAAGCTGGAATACAATATCTCTAATATTAATTCAAAGATAGTAATAACAATAACCAAGTATTCAAAGAAAAAAAAAAAAACGAATCAAAAAATCTCCTGAGGGAACCTTCACCGAAAAGGTTCTCCCTCAGATTGGGGGGAAAAAAAAATGTGGACAAACCATGAAGGCTAAATGTAAAGAAGACTGATAAATTTATTATAGCATGTTAGGTGAGGTGGAAAAATGAGTTTATTTTTAAAGGGGACTCCCGAGGGAGTAATGTTTATCATTTCAGCGGTGGGGTGCCTTTGTAACTTTGTAGGGAATGTCTTTTATAAAATCAAAAAATTTAGGGCCTTCATCAGGATCTGTAAGAGTGAATGTTTTCCGGTTAAAGAAAATCAGCAACTTTACTGGAAAGCCCCACCTATACGGGATATTCATATCCCTCAGTCTGTCTGTGGTCAGTTTGTATGACCTTCTTGTATCCATGGTTTCTTTGGAAAAATCTGAGAAGATTTTTAAGTGCGAAAAAGGCTCTGGAAAAGTCCTGTTTTCCCTAATATAATTCAAGATTTTCTCTTTGGTCGAGAAAAAATGTAACCTAACTATTACATCCCTAGGAAGATCCGAGGAGATGGAGGTCGGACGAAATAGGCGATGGGCCCTATCGATAATAAGATCCTGCTCAGAGAGGGATGGGATTGTCTTGTGAAATAAGTCTTTGACAAAAGCCAAGACATCTGAGGGAGAAACGTCCTCAGATATGCCTCTAATTTTCAAATTATTTCTCCTACTCCTATCCTCCAAATCCGCAACTTTTAATCTGAGTCTTTTAAGCTCAGATTTAATTTCTAGATTATCAGAAGAGACAGACTCTACCCTTCCCTCCACCGTTTCAAGTCTTTTAGTGTTTTCCTCCAATTTAAGACCAAAAGCTTCCAAAGTAGATTTCATGGTGTCTACCTGTTTCTCGAAGCCCAGTTTCATATTTCTGTCAATTGTCTTTAAAAGATTGTCCAGATATGAACCAAGGTCGGTATTTCCCAACTCTTGTGAAATGGGCATTTTGACCGGGACACTAAGCGTAGGGTCAGGGGACGAAGGGGAAAAGTCCTTTTTAGCACGTCTCTTATCTGGACTAGGATTAGGAGACGTGTCCGAGGATTCCTCCTCCGAACTCGTAGCCAGTGAAGAATACTTGTTGCTCCAGGCTCCTGGGTCCCTTCTCTTTGATGAGATGGAAATATCCATCTCTTCCACTTTTTTTTCTTTAACTACGGTAGAAGGGGCAGGTTTAGCATCAGGAATTCTCTGTGGTTTTGGAGATAATAGACTTTTAGAAGATTCTTTGGTGGGAGAGCTTATTTTAGAACTCTGTCTGTCTTCCGGATTTCTATGAGGTGATCTGGACTTAAGTGGACTGACAGTATTGACAGCATCTTCTGATGGGTTTGAAAAAGAAAAGCGTTGGGAGGACTTCGCTCTAACCGCACTAGTTTTAAGGGGAGCTTCCAAAGACTTTTGGGTATTTTTTTTATTAGCCGCCATTATAAAATATCAGACCTATGGGTATATATATATAGAAAAACACTAAAATGACACTAAAAATAGTTGACCTAAAAGGTGGACAAAAAACTTTAGGGTTGCAAAATGACTGGGAACAATGGCTAGAAGAAATTTGCGTTAAACAAATATCAATCCAACAAAAGACAATCAATACCCTTAAAAACTGCAAAATTATGTACCCCCTAAAATGCAATCCTTAAAATATGAATTACAATCAAAAGTAAGGGAGAAAAAAAAAAATAAAAATAAAAATAATGAAATTGACCTGAGGGATAAAAATAAAAGGCACATATAGTTCTTAACATGAAACTAATTATTATGGAGGCTTGCAAATCTGTAGAGTTCCATGGGCACCAACTGTTATATATATATCAAGTAGCGTAGTCACAGGGTATATATATGAGGGCAGAGACAGATCCTCCTATCCCCCCCCTCCCCTCAGAGTCAAGTCTCGCAGTCAAAATGATATTACACCGTTTGGAGTTTAATAAACCTCCGTATCAGTATTAATATAGAATCAGCACCATGGACAGCAGTTCAGATCGACGCTGCAGCAGGAGGCAGGAGAAATTGACTGGTATAAGTTCAGCACCATGGACAGCAGTACAGACTAATATAAGTTCAGCACCATGGACAGCAGTTCAAATCAGCACCATGGACAGCAGTGCAGAGTAACGCCGCAACAGAAGGCAGGAGAATCTGAATAATGTAAGATCAGCACCTTGGACAGCAGAGCAGAGCAATGATACAGATAGGGGCGGGAGTTTTAAATGTGCCAGTGGAAATTCAGTACTATGGACACGGAGCACAGCTGTCATAGAAGTCTGTAGGGCTCAAATATCGGCAGCATACAAGATTTAGCAATGTTGCAGCAGGTAGGGGAATCAACCCACAGGGGTCTGCGGAGCCAGGCACCAGAGTCACAGATTCAGCAGAGTCAGCAGCAGAGCTGCACAGCGGGGAGGAATGAAGCGGACTGTAAGTACCGGTGGCTCCTGTCAGTTTAGGATCAGGGACATCAGAGCGGCCCCCCCAGCAGCAGGAGAGGAAAACCGCCGCCGCTATAATAGACCCGGGGTTATAGGAATGTGGGCTGTGAACACCGGCGGTGTCCGTCAAACAAGGAGGGGGTGGAGCAGAGCGGGTCCTTTGCAGCGGAGGGGCACCGTCACTCTAGGAACAGCCCCAGGAAACAAGTAACAGCCGCACAGGAAGTAAGGAGCCCGGCCGCAGGAACCATCGGTGGCAGACAGCTGAAGGGAGAAGGGGACAGATCGGCGCCGCTGCAGGAGGGAGAGACACCGCTACGACCGGAGCAGCCCCGGGATTTTAAAGGACGGGTCCCCAGAAGTTAGGTAAGAGCCCGGGCGTCAGCCTGGGTTTAGCTCACCTTACTTTGAAGTATGCAGTCCCGCTCCGGCTCCCGGTCTCCGCGTCGTTCAGGCTTGGGGTCCCGGTCCTCAGCTAGATTTAGGGGTCTTGTCCCGTAGAGGCAGGAGGTTTGGTCCGGAGGAGCAGTGCCACTTCTCCAAGGTGCGGGGTCCTGTAGGTCCGGTCCGGTGTTCCGTAGAGCTACTTCAGCTGGGAGCAGGGACGGGTTGCCTGGCGGCCGCCGGCGTCTCCAGCCAGGGAGAGTCCTGTGGCTTGATAGAAGGGGTCAATCTTCAGGGGACAGAGTCCTAATGGTTCAACTAAGTCCCCGGTCTCAGTGTCCACTCTTTAGGTTGCAGGACCGTGGAGGGGGACAGATTATCACGCGGTCTCCGTCACCACAGCAGCGGGACCGCGCGGCCTTTTTAGATGATATCTACAGATCCGCTCCTCCGTGTAGCCGCGTCAGCTGTGAGCAGGGCCGGGTCTTCAGGCTGCTGCCGGCGTCCTGAAGCAGGAAGGTCCCGTAGCTTGGCGTCCGTGTGCTGGACTTCTCAGGGCTCCGGTCTCACAATCTTCTTACTTGATTGTAGATCTGGAAGGTCCCCGGGGTCCGCGATCCTCCACAGAAAGTGCCGGCCGGTGTTTTTAACTTCCGGAGTCCTGTCACTGGTCGCAGCTAGTAGCAGGGTGGTACAGCGCCGGGCGGTGGTATCTCTGTAGGAGTCTTACCCCCGGTCGCAGCTGGTAATGGGGTGGATAGCAGGCAGGGACAGCTTGCAGGCTGGTGGTCCAGTACAGTGGGGCCGTTTTCAGGGCTACAGGGTCCCGTGGGTCTAGTTAGGACTCGGTCCTTGTTACTTCCCAGCACAGGCTGTAAAAGCTGAAGTATATAATCGGCTCGTCCCGCAGCCACCGGCCTCCCACAACAGCAGAGCAGGCTTTAAGGGCACCTTGCCACCTTCCTCAAAATATGAATCCTTTGCAAATTGTCCGATAGCACCCGATAAACAGTGTTCCTAGGTCCAGAGGAAGGGAGTAGGGAGGGTCCCCTTGCAGAGACACACAGACCTGCAAGCCTGCAGGTCTATGTCACAATACCCACGACTGGCATGAAATCAAGGACGCACCTCACTGCTTCCAAACGAAATATCTCCCAGAATAACGGGTCAGGGAGAGTCTTTTCAGTATCCAGATGATCCTTAAGCTTTAGGGAGTTAATCCATGTAAGAATTGATCGAGTAAATCTTCTTAAGTTGCTTTTATCGTCGCTTTGTAGTTTTAGCCCTCAGGGAGCTCAGGATCAAGCTACCATCTCGTCCTGTGCTCAGGCCACTCCCCATCTCACTCTCTTTGAATCTTCTTTATCATGCTAGGATTAACAGGAAAAAGCTAAAAATTTCAGAATTGCACCGTGCAATGTGGAGATATTACTGTTTGTGCATTTACAATATTCATTGATTTTTGCCATTGAAAAACGTCCAGAAATGTTTGAAGCTACTGACTGAATGAAAGGAGCTGGCATCTCACTCTCTTTGAATCTTCTTTATCATGCTAGGATTAACAGGAAAAAGCTAAAAATTTCAGAATTGCACCGTGCAATGTGGAGATATTACTGTTTGTGCATTTACAATATTCATTGATTTTTGCCATTGAAAAACGTCCAGAAATGTTTGAAGCTACTGACTGAATGAAAGGAGCTGGCATCTCACTCTCTTTGAATCTTCTTTATCATGCTAGGATTAACAGGAAAAAGCTAAAAATTTCAGAATTGCACCGTGCAATGTGGAGATATTACTGTTTGTGCATTTACAATATTCATTGATTTTTGCCATTGAAAAACATGTTTTTCATATACCAGAAATGTTTGAAGCTACTGACTGAATGAAAGGAGCTGGCATCTCACTCTCTTTGAATCTTCTTTATCATGCTAGGATTAGCAGGAAAAAGCTAAAAATTTCAGAATTGCACCGTGCAATGTGGAGATATTACTGTTTGTGCATTTACAATATTCATTGATTTTTGCCATTGAAAAACGTCCAGAAATGTTTGAAGCTACTGACTGAATGAAAGGAGCTGGCATCTCACTCTCTTTGAATCTTCTTTATCATGCTAGGATTAACAGGAAAAAGCTAAAAATTTCAGAATTGCACCGTGCAATGTGGAGATATTACTGTTTGTGCATTTACAATATTCATTGATTTTTGCCATTGAAAAACATGTTTTTCATATACCAGAAATGTTTGAAGCTACTGACTGAATGAAAGGAGCTGGCATCTCACTCTCTTTGAATCTTCTTTATCATGCTAGGATTAACAGGAAAAAGCTAAAAATTTCAGAATTGCACCGTGCAATGTGGAGATATTACTGTTTGTGCATTTACAATATTCATTGATTTTTGCCATTGAAAAACGTCCAGAAATGTTTGAAGCTACTGACTGAATGAAAGGAGCTGGCATCTCACTCTCTTTGAATCTTCTTTATCATGCTAGGATTAACAGGAAAAAGCTAAAAATTTCAGAATTGCACCGTGCAATGTGGAGATATTACTGTTTGTGCATTTACAATATTCATTGATTTTTGCCATTGAAAAACGTCCAGAAATGTTTGAAGCTACTGACTGAATGAAAGGAGCTGGCATCTCACTCTCTTTGAATCTTCTTTATCATGCTAGGATTAACAGGAAAAAGCTAAAAATTTCAGAATTGCACCGTGCAATGTGGAGATATTACTGTTTGTGCATTTACAATATTCATTGATTTTTGCCATTGAAAAACGTCCAGAAATGTTTGAAGCTACTGACTGAATGAAAGGAGCTGGCATCTCACTCTCTTTGAATCTTCTTTATCATGCTAGGATTAACAGGAAAAAGCTAAAAATTTCAGAATTGCACCGTGCAATGTGGAGATATTACTGTTTGTGCATTTACAATATTCATTGATTTTTGCCATTGAAAAACATGTTTTTCATATACCAGAAATGTTTGAAGCTACTGACTGAATGAAAGGAGCTGGCATCTCACTCTCTTTGAATCTTCTTTATCATGCTAGGATTAACAGGAAAAAGCAAAAAATTTCAGAATTGCACCGTGCAATGTGGAGATATTACTGTTTGTGCATTTACAATATTCATTGATTTTTGCCATTGAAAAACATGTTTTTCATATACCAGAAATGTTTGAAGCTACTGACTGAATGAAAGGAGCTGGCATCTCACTCTCTTTGAATCTTCTTTATCATGCTAGGATTAGCAGGAAAAAGCTAAAAATTTCAGAATTGCACCGTGCAATGTGGAGATATTACTGTTTGTGCATTTACAATATTCATTGATTTTTGCCATTGAAAAACGTCCAGAAATGTTTGAAGCTACTGACTGAATGAAAGGAGCTGGCATCTCACTCTCTTTGAATCTTCTTTATCATGCTAGGATTAACAGGAAAAAGCTAAAAATTTCAGAATTGCACCGTGCAATGTGGAGATATTACTGTTTGTGCATTTACAATATTCATTGATTTTTGCCATTGAAAAACATGTTTTTCATATACCAGAAATGTTTGAAGCTACTGACTGAATGAAAGGAGCTGGCATCTCACTCTCTTTGAATCTTCTTTATCATGCTAGGATTAACAGGAAAAAGCTAAAAATTTCAGAATTGCACCGTGCAATGTGGAGATATTACTGTTTGTGCATTTACAATATTCATTGATTTTTGCCATTGAAAAACATGTTTTTCATATACCAGAAATGTTTGAAGCTACTGACTGAATGAAAGGAGCTGGCATCTCACTCTCTTTGAATCTTCTTTATCATGCTAGGATTAACAGGAAAAAGCTAAAAATTTCAGAATTGCACCGTGCAATGTGGAGATATTACTGTTTGTGCATTTACAATATTCATTGATTTTTGCCATTGAAAAACATGTTTTTCATATACCAGAAATGTTTGAAGCTACTGACTGAATGAAAGGAGCTGGCATCTCACTCTCTTTGAATCTTCTTTATCATGCTAGGATTAGCAGGAAAAAGCAAAAAATTTCAGAATTGCACCGTGCAATGTGGAGATATTACTGTTTGTGCATTTACAATATTCATTGATTTTTGCCATTGAAAAACGTCCAGAAATGTTTGAAGCTACTGACTGAATGAAAGGAGCTGGCATCTCACTCTCTTTGAATCTTCTTTATCATGCTAGGATTAACAGGAAAAAGCAAAAAATTTCAGAATTGCACCGTGCAATGTGGAGATATTACTGTTTGTGCATTTACAATATTCATTGATTTTTGCCATTGAAAAACATGTTTTTCATATACCAGAAATGTTTGAAGCTACTGACTGAATGAAAGGAGCTGGCATCTCACTCTCTTTGAATCTTCTTTATCATGCTAGGATTAACAGGAAAAAGCTAAAAATTTCAGAATTGCACCGTGCAATGTGGAGATATTACTGTTTGTGCATTTACAATATTCATTGATTTTTGCCATTGAAAAACGTCCAGAAATGTTTGAAGCTACTGACTGAATGAAAGGAGCTGGCATCTCACTCTCTTTGAATCTTCTTTATCATGCTAGGATTAACAGGAAAAAGCTAAAAATTTCAGAATTGCACCGTGCAATGTGGAGATATTACTGTTTGTGCATTTACAATATTCATTGATTTTTGCCATTGAAAAACATGTTTTTCATATACCAGAAATGTTTGAAGCTACTGACTGAATGAAAGGAGCTGGCATCTCACTCTCTTTGAATCTTCTTTATCATGCTAGGATTAGCAGGAAAAAGCAAAAAATTTCAGAATTGCACCGTGCAATGTGGAGATATTACTGTTTGTGCATTTACAATATTCATTGATTTTTGCCATTGAAAAACGTCCAGAAATGTTTGAAGCTACTGACTGAATGAAAGGAGCTGGCATCTCACTCTCTTTGAATCTTCTTTATCATGCTAGGATTAACAGGAAAAAGCTAAAAATTTCAGAATTGCACCGTGCAATGTGGAGATATTACTGTTTGTGCATTTACAATATTCATTGATTTTTGCCATTGAAAAACGTCCAGAAATGTTTGAAGCTACTGACTGAATGAAAGGAGCTGGCATCTCACTCTCTTTGAATCTTCTTTATCATGCTAGGATTAGCAGGAAAAAGCAAAAAATTTCAGAATTGCACCGTGCAATGTGGAGATATTACTGTTTGTGCATTTACAATATTCATTGATTTTTGCCATTGAAAAACATGTTTTTCATATACCAGAAATGTTTGAAGCTACTGACTGAATGAAAGGAGCTGGCATCTCACTCTCTTTGAATCTTCTTTATCATGCTAGGATTAACAGGAAAAAGCTAAAAATTTCAGAATTGCACCGTGCAATGTGGAGATATTACTGTTTGTGCATTTACAATATTCATTGATTTTTGCCATTGAAAAACGTCCAGAAATGTTTGAAGCTACTGACTGAATGAAAGGAGCTGGCATCTCACTCTCTTTGAATCTTCTTTATCATGCTAGGATTAGCAGGAAAAAGCTAAAAATTTCAGAATTGCACCGTGCAATGTGGAGATATTACTGTTTGTGCATTTACAATATTCATTGATTTTTGCCATTGAAAAACATGTTTTTCATATACCAGAAATGTTTGAAGCTACTGACTGAATGAAAGGAGCTGGCATCTCACTCTCTTTGAATCTTCTTTATCATGCTAGGATTAACAGGAAAAAGCTAAAAATTTCAGAATTGCACCGTGCAATGTGGAGATATTACTGTTTGTGCATTTACAATATTCATTGATTTTTGCCATTGAAAAACATGTTTTTCATATACCAGAAATGTTTGAAGCTACTGACTGAATGAAAGGAGCTGGCATCTCACTCTCTTTGAATCTTCTTTATCATGCTAGGATTAACAGGAAAAAGCTAAAAATTTCAGAATTGCACCGTGCAATGTGGAGATATTACTTTGTGCATTTACAATATTCATTGATTTTTGCCATTGAAAAACGTCCAGAAATGTTTGAAGCTACTGACTGAATGAAAGGAGCTGGCATCTCACTCTCTTTGAATCTTCTTTATCATGCTAGGATTAGCAGGAAAAAGCAAAAAATTTCAGAATTGCACCGTGCAATGTGGAGATATTACTGTTTGTGCATTTACAATATTCATTGATTTTTGCCATTGAAAAACGTCCAGAAATGTTTGAAGCTACTGACTGAATGAAAGGAGCTGGCATCTCACTCTCTTTGAATCTTCTTTATCATGCTAGGATTAGCAGGAAAAAGCTAAAAATTTCAGAATTGCACCGTGCAATGTGGAGATATTACTGTTTGTGCATTTACAATATTCATTGATTTTTGCCATTGAAAAACGTCCAGAAATGTTTGAAGCTACTGACTGAATGAAAGGAGCTGGCATCTCACTCTCTTTGAATCTTCTTTATCATGCTAGGATTAACAGGAAAAAGCTAAAAATTTCAGAATTGCACCGTGCAATGTGGAGATATTACTGTTTGTGCATTTACAATATTCATTGATTTTTGCCATTGAAAAACATGTTTTTCATATACCAGAAATGTTTGAAGCTACTGACTGAATGAAAGGAGCTGGCATCTCACTCTCTTTGAATCTTCTTTATCATGCTAGGATTAACAGGAAAAAGCTAAAAATTTCAGAATTGCACCGTGCAATGTGGAGATATTACTGTTTGTGCATTTACAATATTCATTGATTTTTGCCATTGAAAAACATCCAGAAATGTTTGAAGCTACTGACTGAATGAAAGGAGCTGGCATCTCACTCTCTTTGAATCTTCTTTATCATGCTAGGATTAACAGGAAAAAGCTAAAAATTTCAGAATTGCACCGTGCAATGTGGAGATATTACTGTTTGTGCATTTACAATATTCATTGATTTTTGCCATTGAAAAACGTTTTTCATATACCAGAAATGTTTGAAGCTACTGACTGAATGAAAGGAGCTGGCATCTCACTCTCTTTGAATCTTCTTTATCATGCTAGGATTAACAGGAAAAAGCTAAAAATTTCAGAATTGCACCGTGCAATGTGGAGATATTACTGTTTGTGCATTTACAATATTCATTGATTTTTGCCATTGAAAAACATGTTTTTCATATACCAGAAATGTTTGAAGCTACTGACTGAATGAAAGGAGCTGGCATCTCACTCTCTTTGAATCTTCTTTATCATGCTAGGATTAGCAGGAAAAAGCAAAAAATTTCAGAATTGCACCGTGCAATGTGGAGATATTACTGTTTGTGCATTTACAATATTCATTGATTTTTGCCATTGAAAAACATGTTTTTCATATACCAGAAATGTTTGAAGCTACTGACTGAATGAAAGGAGCTGGCATCTCACTCTCTTTGAATCTTCTTTATCATGCTAGGATTAACAGGAAAAAGCTAAAAATTTCAGAATTGCACCGTGCAATGTGGAGATATTACTGTTTGTGCATTTACAATATTCATTGATTTTTGCCATTGAAAAACATGTTTTTCATATACCAGAAATGTTTGAAGCTACTGACTGAATGAAAGGAGCTGGCATCTCACTCTCTTTGAATCTTCTTTATCATGCTAGGATTAACAGGAAAAAGCTAAAAATTTCAGAATTGCACCGTGCAATGTGGAGATATTACTGTTTGTGCATTTACAATATTCATTGATTTTTGCCATTGAAAAACGTCCAGAAATGTTTGAAGCTACTGACTGAATGAAAGGAGCTGGCATCTCACTCTCTTTGAATCTTCTTTATCATGCTAGGATTAACAGGAAAAAGCTAAAAATTTCAGAATTGCACCGTGCAATGTGGAGATATTACTGTTTGTGCATTTACAATATTCATTGATTTTTGCCATTGAAAAACATGTTTTTCATATACCAGAAATGTTTGAAGCTACTGACTGAATGAAAGGAGCTGGCATCTCACTCTCTTTGAATCTTCTTTATCATGCTAGGATTAACAGGAAAAAGCTAAAAATTTCAGAATTGCACCGTGCAATGTGGAGATATTACTGTTTGTGCATTTACAATATTCATTGATTTTTGCCATTGAAAAACATGTTTTTCATATACCAGAAATGTTTGAAGCTACTGACTGAATGAAAGGAGCTGGCATCTCACTCTCTTTGAATCTTCTTTATCATGCTAGGATTAACAGGAAAAAGCTAAAAATTTCAGAATTGCACCGTGCAATGTGGAGATATTACTGTTTGTGCATTTACAATATTCATTGATTTTTGCCATTGAAAAACATGTTTTTCATATACCAGAAATGTTTGAAGCTACTGACTGAATGAAAGGAGCTGGCATCTCACTCTCTTTGAATCTTCTTTATCATGCTAGGATTAGCAGGAAAAAGCAAAAAATTTCAGAATTGCACCGTGCAATGTGGAGATATTACTGTTTGTGCATTTACAATATTCATTGATTTTTGCCATTGAAAAACATGTTTTTCATATACCAGAAATGTTTGAAGCTACTGACTGAATGAAAGGAGCTGGCATCTCACTCTCTTTGAATCTTCTTTATCATGCTAGGATTAACAGGAAAAAGCTAAAAATTTCAGAATTGCACCGTGCAATGTGGAGATATTACTGTTTGTGCATTTACAATATTCATTGATTTTTGCCATTGAAAAACGTCCAGAAATGTTTGAAGCTACTGACTGAATGAAAGGAGCTGGCATCTCACTCTCTTTGAATCTTCTTTATCATGCTAGGATTAGCAGGAAAAAGCTAAAAATTTCAGAATTGCACCGTGCAATGTGGAGATATTACTGTTTGTGCATTTACAATATTCATTGATTTTTGCCATTGAAAAACATGTTTTTCATATACCAGAAATGTTTGAAGCTACTGACTGAATGAAAGGAGCTGGCATCTCACTCTCTTTGAATCTTCTTTATCATGCTAGGATTAACAGGAAAAAGCTAAAAATTTCAGAATTGCACCGTGCAATGTGGAGATATTACTGTTTGTGCATTTACAATATTCATTGATTTTTGCCATTGAAAAACATGTTTTTCATATACCAGAAATGTTTGAAGCTACTGACTGAATGAAAGGAGCTGGCATCTCACTCTCTTTGAATCTTCTTTATCATGCTAGGATTAACAGGAAAAAGCTAAAAATTTCAGAATTGCACCGTGCAATGTGGAGATATTACTTTGTGCATTTACAATATTCATTGATTTTTGCCATTGAAAAACGTCCAGAAATGTTTGAAGCTACTGACTGAATGAAAGGAGCTGGCATCTCACTCTCTTTGAATCTTCTTTATCATGCTAGGATTAGCAGGAAAAAGCAAAAAATTTCAGAATTGCACCGTGCAATGTGGAGATATTACTGTTTGTGCATTTACAATATTCATTGATTTTTGCCATTGAAAAACGTCCAGAAATGTTTGAAGCTACTGACTGAATGAAAGGAGCTGGCATCTCACTCTCTTTGAATCTTCTTTATCATGCTAGGATTAGCAGGAAAAAGCTAAAAATTTCAGAATTGCACCGTGCAATGTGGAGATATTACTGTTTGTGCATTTACAATATTCATTGATTTTTGCCATTGAAAAACGTCCAGAAATGTTTGAAGCTACTGACTGAATGAAAGGAGCTGGCATCTCACTCTCTTTGAATCTTCTTTATCATGCTAGGATTAACAGGAAAAAGCTAAAAATTTCAGAATTGCACCGTGCAATGTGGAGATATTACTGTTTGTGCATTTACAATATTCATTGATTTTTGCCATTGAAAAACATGTTTTTCATATACCAGAAATGTTTGAAGCTACTGACTGAATGAAAGGAGCTGGCATCTCACTCTCTTTGAATCTTCTTTATCATGCTAGGATTAACAGGAAAAAGCTAAAAATTTCAGAATTGCACCGTGCAATGTGGAGATATTACTGTTTGTGCATTTACAATATTCATTGATTTTTGCCATTGAAAAACATCCAGAAATGTTTGAAGCTACTGACTGAATGAAAGGAGCTGGCATCTCACTCTCTTTGAATCTTCTTTATCATGCTAGGATTAACAGGAAAAAGCTAAAAATTTCAGAATTGCACCGTGCAATGTGGAGATATTACTGTTTGTGCATTTACAATATTCATCGATTTTTGCCATTGAAAAACGTTTTTCATATACCAGAAATGTTTGAAGCTACTGACTGAATGAAAGGAGCTGGCATCTCACTCTCTTTGAATCTTCTTTATCATGCTAGGATTAACAGGAAAAAGCTAAAAATTTCAGAATTGCACCGTGCAATGTGGAGATATTACTGTTTGTGCATTTACAATATTCATTGATTTTTGCCATTGAAAAACATGTTTTTCATATACCAGAAATGTTTGAAGCTACTGACTGAATGAAAGGAGCTGGCATCTCACTCTCTTTGAATCTTCTTTATCATGCTAGGATTAGCAGGAAAAAGCAAAAAATTTCAGAATTGCACCGTGCAATGTGGAGATATTAC
>NW_027371189.1:0-29856 GCF_046119375.1 Phyllobates terribilis | reverse complement strand
AAAATTTCAGAATTGCACCTTGCAATGTGGAGATATTACTGTTTGTGCATTTACAATATTCATTGATTTTTGCCATTGAAAAACATGTTTTTCATATACCAGAAATGTTTGAAGCTACTGACTGAATGAAAGGAGCTGGCATCTCACTCTCTTTGAATCTTCTTTATCATGCTAGCATTAGCAGGAAAAAGCAAAAAATTTCAGAATTGCACCGTGCAATGTGGAGATATTACTGTTTGTGCATTTACAATATTCATTGATTTTTGCCATTGAAAAACATGTTTTTCATATACCAGAAATGTTTGAAGCTACTGACTGAATGAAAGGAGCTGGCATCTCACTCTCTTTGAATCTTTTTTATCATGCTAGGATTAGCAGGAAAAAGCAAAAAATTTCAGAATTGCACCTTGCAATGTGGAGATATTACTGTTTGTGCATTTACAATATTCATTGATTTTTGCCATTGAAAAACATGTTTTTCATATACCAGAAATGTTTGAAGCTACTGACTGAATGAAAGGAGCTGGCATCTCACTCTCTTTGAATCTTTTTTATCATGCTAGGATTAGCAGGAAAAAGCAAAAAATTTCAGAATTGCACCTTGCAATGTGGAGATATTACTGTTTGTGCATTTACAATATTCATTGATTTTTGCCATTGAAAAACATGTTTTTCATATACCAGAAATGTTTGAAGCTACTGACTGAATGAAAGGAGCTGGCATCTCACTCTCTTTGAATCTTCTTTATCATGCTAGGATTAGCAGGAAAAAGCAAAAAATTTCAGAATTGCACCTTGCAATGTGGAGATATTACTGTTTGTGCATTTACAATATTCATTGATTTTTGCCATTGAAAAACATGTTTTTCATATACCAGAAATGTTTGAAGCTACTGACTGAATGAAAGGAGCTGGCATCTCACTCTCTTTGAATCTTCTTTATCATGCTAGGATTAGCAGGAAAAAGCAAAAAATTTCAGAATTGCACCGTGCAATGTGGAGATATTACTGTTTGTGCATTTACAATATTCATTGATTTTTGCCATTGAAAAACGTCCAGAAATGTTTGAAGCTACTGACTGAATGAAAGGAGCTGGCATCTCACTCTCTTTGAATCTTCTTTATCATGCTAGGATTAACAGGAAAAAGCTAAAAATTTCAGAATTGCACCTTGCAATGTGGAGATATTACTGTTTGTGCATTTACAATATTCATTGATTTTTGCCATTGAAAAACATGTTTTTCATATACCAGAAATGTTTGAAGCTACTGACTGAATGAAAGGAGCTGGCATCTCACTCTCTTTGAATCTTCTTTATCATGCTAGCATTAGCAGGAAAAAGCAAAAAATTTCAGAATTGCACCGTGCAATGTGGAGATATTACTGTTTGTGCATTTACAATATTCATTGATTTTTGCCATTGAAAAACATGTTTTTCATATACCAGAAATGTTTGAAGCTACTGACTGAATGAAAGGAGCTGGCATCTCACTCTCTTTGAATCTTCTTTATCATGCTAGGATTAGCAGGAAAAAGCTAAAAATTTCAGAATTGCACCGTGCAATGTGGAGATATTACTGTTTGTGCATTTACAATATTCATTGATTTTTGCCATTGAAAAACATGTTTTTCATATACCAGAAATGTTTGAAGCTACTGACTGAATGAAAGGAGCTGGCATCTCACTCTCTTTGAATCTTCTTTATCATGCTAGGATTAACAGGAAAAAGCTAAAAATTTCAGAATTGCACCGTGCAATGTGGAGATATTACTGTTTGTGCATTTACAATATTCATTGATTTTTGCCATTGAAAAACATGTTTTTCATATACCAGAAATGTTTGAAGCTACTGACTGAATGAAAGGAGCTGGCATCTCACTCTCTTTGAATCTTTTTTATCATGCTAGGATTAGCAGGAAAAAGCAAAAAATTTCAGAATTGCACCGTGCAATGTGGAGATATTACTGTTTGTGCATTTACAATATTCATTGATTTTTGCCATTGAAAAACATGTTTTTCATATACCAGAAATGTTTGAAGCTACTGACTGAATGAAAGGAGCTGGCATCTCACTCTCTTTGAATCTTCTTTATCATGCTAGGATTAGCAGGAAAAAGCAAAAAATTTCAGAATTGCACCTTGCAATGTGGAGATATTACTGTTTGTGCATTTACAATATTCATTGATTTTTGCCATTGAAAAACATGTTTTTCATATACCAGAAATGTTTGAAGCTACTGACTGAATGAAAGGAGCTGGCATCTCACTCTCTTTGAATCTTCTTTATCATGCTAGGATTAGCAGGAAAAAGCAAAAAATTTCAGAATTGCACCGTGCAATGTGGAGATATTACTGTTTGTGCATTTACAATATTCATTGATTTTTGCCATTGAAAAACGTCCAGAAATGTTTGAAGCTACTGACTGAATGAAAGGAGCTGGCATCTCACTCTCTTTGAATCTTCTTTATCATGCTAGGATTAACAGGAAAAAGCTAAAAATTTCAGAATTGCACCGTGCAATGTGGAGATATTACTGTTTGTGCATTTACAATATTCATTGATTTTTGCCATTGAAAAACATGTTTTTCATATACCAGAAATGTTTGAAGCTACTGACTGAATGAAAGGAGCTGGCATCTCACTCTCTTTGAATCTTCTTTATCATGCTAGGATTAACAGGAAAAAGCAAAAAATTTCAGAATTGCACCTTGCAATGTGGAGATATTACTGTTTGTGCATTTACAATATTCATTGATTTTTGCCATTGAAAAACGTCCAGAAATGTTTGAAGCTACTGACTGAATGAAAGGAGCTGGCATCTCACTCTCTTTGAATCTTCTTTATCATGCTAGGATTAACAGGAAAAAGCTAAAAATTTCAGAATTGCACCGTGCAATGTGGAGATATTACTGTTTGTGCATTTACAATATTCATTGATTTTTGCCATTGAAAAACATGTTTTTCATATACCAGAAATGTTTGAAGCTACTGACTGAATGAAAGGAGCTGGCATCTCACTCTCTTTGAATCTTCTTTATCATGCTAGGATTAACAGGAAAAAGCTAAAAATTTCAGAATTGCACAGTGCAATGTGGAGATATTACTGTTTGTGCATTTACAATATTCATTGATTTTTGCCATTGAAAAACATGTTTTTCATATACCAGAAATGTTTGAAGCTACTGACTGAATGAAAGGAGCTGGCATCTCACTCTCTTTGAATCTTTTTTATCATGCTAGGATTAGCAGGAAAAAGCAAAAAATTTCAGAATTGCACCTTGCAATGTGGAGATATTACTGTTTGTGCATTTACAATATTCATTGATTTTTGCCATTGAAAAACATGTTTTTCATATACCAGAAATGTTTGAAGCTACTGACTGAATGAAAGGAGCTGGCATCTCACTCTCTTTGAATCTTCTTTATCATGCTAGGATTAGCAGGAAAAAGCTAAAAATTTCAGAATTGCACCGTGCAATGTGGAGATATTACTGTTTGTGCATTTACAATATTCATTGATTTTTGCCATTGAAAAACATGTTTTTCATATACCAGAAATGTTTGAAGCTACTGACTGAATGAAAGGAGCTGGCATCTCACTCTCTTTGAATCTTCTTTATCATGCTAGGATTAACAGGAAAAAGCTAAAAATTTCAGAATTGCACAGTGCAATGTGGAGATATTACTGTTTGTGCATTTACAATATTCATTGATTTTTGCCATTGAAAAACATGTTTTTCATATACCAGAAATGTTTGAAGCTACTGACTGAATGAAAGGAGCTGGCATCTCACTCTCTTTGAATCTTTTTTATCATGCTAGGATTAGCAGGAAAAAGCAAAAAATTTCAGAATTGCACCTTGCAATGTGGAGATATTACTGTTTGTGCATTTACAATATTCATTGATTTTTGCCATTGAAAAACATGTTTTTCATATACCAGAAATGTTTGAAGCTACTGACTGAATGAAAGGAGCTGGCATCTCACTCTCTTTGAATCTTCTTTATCATGCTAGGATTAGCAGGAAAAAGCAAAAAATTTCAGAATTGCACCTTGCAATGTGGAGATATTACTGTTTGTGCATTTACAATATTCATTGATTTTTGCCATTGAAAAACATGTTTTTCATATACCAGAAATGTTTGAAGCTACTGACTGAATGAAAGGAGCTGGCATCTCACTCTCTTTGAATCTTCTTTATCATGCTAGGATTAGCAGGAAAAAGCAAAAAATTTCAGAATTGCACCGTGCAATGTGGAGATATTACTGTTTGTGCATTTACAATATTCATTGATTTTTGCCATTGAAAAACGTCCAGAAATGTTTGAAGCTACTGACTGAATGAAAGGAGCTGGCATCTCACTCTCTTTGAATCTTCTTTATCATGCTAGGATTAACAGGAAAAAGCTAAAAATTTCAGAATTGCACCGTGCAATGTGGAGATATTACTGTTTGTGCATTTACAATATTCATTGATTTTTGCCATTGAAAAACATGTTTTTCATATACCAGAAATGTTTGAAGCTACTGACTGAATGAAAGGAGCTGGCATCTCACTCTCTTTGAATCTTCTTTATCATGCTAGGATTAACAGGAAAAAGCAAAAAATTTCAGAATTGCACCTTGCAATGTGGAGATATTACTGTTTGTGCATTTACAATATTCATTGATTTTTGCCATTGAAAAACGTCCAGAAATGTTTGAAGCTACTGACTGAATGAAAGGAGCTGGCATCTCACTCTCTTTGAATCTTCTTTATCATGCTAGGATTAACAGGAAAAAGCTAAAAATTTCAGAATTGCACCGTGCAATGTGGAGATATTACTGTTTGTGCATTTACAATATTCATTGATTTTTGCCATTGAAAAACATGTTTTTCATATACCAGAAATGTTTGAAGCTACTGACTGAATGAAAGGAGCTGGCATCTCACTCTCTTTGAATCTTCTTTATCATGCTAGGATTAACAGGAAAAAGCTAAAAATTTCAGAATTGCACCATGCAATGTGGAGATATTACTGTTTGTGCATTTACAATATTCATTGATTTTTGCCATTGAAAAACATGTTTTTCATATACCAGAAATGTTTGAAGCTACTGACTGAATGAAAGGAGCTGGCATCTCACTCTCTTTGAATCTTCTTTATCATGCTAGGATTAGCAGGAAAAAGCTAAAAATTTCAGAATTGCACCGTGCAATGTGGAGATATTACTGTTTGTGCATTTACAATATTCATTGATTTTTGCCATTGAAAAACATGTTTTTCATATACCAGAAATGTTTGAAGCTACTGACTGAATGAAAGGAGCTGGCATCTCACTCTCTTTGAATCTTCTTTATCATGCTAGGATTAACAGGAAAAAGCAAAAAATTTCAGAATTGCACCGTGCAATGTGGAGATATTACTGTTTGTGCATTTACAATATTCATTGATTTTTGCCATTGAAAAACGTCCAGAAATGTTTGAAGCTACTGACTGAATGAAAGGAGCTGGCATCTCACTCTCTTTGAATCTTCTTTATCATGCTAGGATTAACAGGAAAAAGCTAAAAATTTCAGAATTGCACCGTGCAATGTGGAGATATTACTGTTTGTGCATTTACAATACTCATTGATTTTTGCCATTGAAAAACATGTTTTTCATATACCAGAAATGTTTGAAGCTACTGACTGAATGAAAGGAGCTGGCATCTCACTCTCTTTGAATCTTCTTTATCATGCTAGGATTAGCAGGAAAAAGCTAAAAATTTCAGAATTGCACCGTGCAATGTGGAGATATTACTGTTTGTGCATTTACAATATTCATTGATTTTTGCCATTGAAAAACATGTTTTTCATATACCAGAAATGTTTGAAGCTACTGACTGAATGAAAGGAGCTGGCATCTCACTCTCTTTGAATCTTCTTTATCATGCTAGGATTAGCAGAAAAAGCAAAAAATTTCAGAATTGCACCGTGCAATGTGGAGATATTACTGTTTGTGCATTTACAATATTCATTGATTTTTGCCATTGAAAAACGTCCAGAAATGTTTGAAGCTACTGACTGAATGAAAGGAGCTGGCATCTCACTCTCTTTGAATCTTCTTTATCATGCTAGGATTAACAGGAAAAAGCTAAAAATTTCAGAATTGCACCTTGCAATGTGGAGATATTACTGTTTGTGCATTTACAATATTCATTGATTTTTGCCATTGAAAAACATGTTTTTCATATACCAGAAATGTTTGAAGCTACTGACTGAATGAAAGGAGCTGGCATCTCACTCTCTTTGAATCTTCTTTATCATGCTAGGATTAACAGGAAAAAGCAAAAAATTTCAGAATTGCACCTTGCAATGTGGAGATATTACTGTTTGTGCATTTACAATATTCATTGATTTTTGCCATTGAAAAACGTCCAGAAATGTTTGAAGCTACTGACTGAATGAAAGGAGCTGGCATCTCACTCTCTTTGAATCTTCTTTATCATGCTAGGATTAACAGGAAAAAGCTAAAAATTTCAGAATTGCATCGTGCAATGTGGAGATATTACTGTTTGTGCATTTACAATATTCATTGATTTTTGCCATTGAAAAACATGTTTTTCATATACCAGAAATGTTTGAAGCTACTGACTGAATGAAAGGAGCTGGCATCTCACTCTCTTTGAATCTTCTTTATCATGCTAGGATTAACAGGAAAAAGCTAAAAATTTCAGAATTGCACCATGCAATGTGGAGATATTACTGTTTGTGCATTTACAATATTCATTGATTTTTGCCATTGAAAAACATGTTTTTCATATACCAGAAATGTTTGAAGCTACTGACTGAATGAAAGGAGCTGGCATCTCACTCTCTTTGAATCTTCTTTATCATGCTAGGATTAGCAGGAAAAAGCTAAAAATTTCAGAATTGCACCGTGCAATGTGGAGATATTACTGTTTGTGCATTTACAATATTCATTGATTTTTGCCATTGAAAAACATGTTTTTCATATACCAGAAATGTTTGAAGCTACTGACTGAATGAAAGGAGCTGGCATCTCACTCTCTTTGAATCTTCTTTATCATGCTAGGATTAACAGGAAAAAGCAAAAAATTTCAGAATTGCACCGTGCAATGTGGAGATATTACTGTTTGTGCATTTACAATATTCATTGATTTTTGCCATTGAAAAACGTCCAGAAATGTTTGAAGCTACTGACTGAATGAAAGGAGCTGGCATCTCACTCTCTTTGAATCTTCTTTATCATGCTAGGATTAACAGGAAAAAGCTAAAAATTTCAGAATTGCACCGTGCAATGTGGAGATATTACTGTTTGTGCATTTACAATACTCATTGATTTTTGCCATTGAAAAACATGTTTTTCATATACCAGAAATGTTTGAAGCTACTGACTGAATGAAAGGAGCTGGCATCTCACTCTCTTTGAATCTTCTTTATCATGCTAGGATTAGCAGGAAAAAGCTAAAAATTTCAGAATTGCACCGTGCAATGTGGAGATATTACTGTTTGTGCATTTACAATATTCATTGATTTTTGCCATTGAAAAACATGTTTTTCATATACCAGAAATGTTTGAAGCTACTGACTGAATGAAAGGAGCTGGCATCTCACTCTCTTTGAATCTTCTTTATCATGCTAGGATTAGCAGAAAAAGCAAAAAATTTCAGAATTGCACCGTGCAATGTGGAGATATTACTGTTTGTGCATTTACAATATTCATTGATTTTTGCCATTGAAAAACGTCCAGAAATGTTTGAAGCTACTGACTGAATGAAAGGAGCTGGCATCTCACTCTCTTTGAATCTTCTTTATCATGCTAGGATTAACAGGAAAAAGCTAAAAATTTCAGAATTGCACCTTGCAATGTGGAGATATTACTGTTTGTGCATTTACAATATTCATTGATTTTTGCCATTGAAAAACATGTTTTTCATATACCAGAAATGTTTGAAGCTACTGACTGAATGAAAGGAGCTGGCATCTCACTCTCTTTGAATCTTCTTTATCATGCTAGGATTAACAGGAAAAAGCAAAAAATTTCAGAATTGCACCTTGCAATGTGGAGATATTACTGTTTGTGCATTTACAATATTCATTGATTTTTGCCATTGAAAAACGTCCAGAAATGTTTGAAGCTACTGACTGAATGAAAGGAGCTGGCATCTCACTCTCTTTGAATCTTCTTTATCATGCTAGGATTAACAGGAAAAAGCTAAAAATTTCAGAATTGCATCGTGCAATGTGGAGATATTACTGTTTGTGCATTTACAATATTCATTGATTTTTGCCATTGAAAAACATGTTTTTCATATACCAGAAATGTTTGAAGCTACTGACTGAATGAAAGGAGCTGGCATCTCACTCTCTTTGAATCTTCTTTATCATGCTAGGATTAACAGGAAAAAGCTAAAAATTTCAGAATTGCACGGTGCAATGTGGAGATATTACTGTTTGTGCATTTACAATATTCATTGATTTTTGCCATTGAAAAACATGTTTTTCATATACCAGAAATGTTTGAAGCTACTGACTGAATGAAAGGAGCTTGCATCTCACTCTATTTGAATCTTCTTTATCATGCTAGGATTAGCAGGAAAAAGCTAAAAATTTCAGAATTGCACCGTGCAATGTGGAGATATTACTGTTTGTGCATTTACAATATTCATTGATTTTTGCCATTGAAAAACATGTTTTTCATATACCAGAAATGTTTGAAGCTACTGACTGAATGAAAGGAGCTGGCATCTCACTCTCTTTGAATCTTCTTTATCATGCTAGGATTAGCAGGAAAAAGCAAAAAATTTCAGAATTGCACCGTGCAATGTGGAGATATTACTGTTTGTGCATTTACAATATTCATTGATTTTTGCCATTGAAAAACATGTTTTTCATATACCAGAAATGTTTGAAGCTACTGACTGAATGAAAGGAGCTGGCATCTCACTCTCTTTGAATCTTCTTTATCATGCTAGGATTAGCAGGAAAAAGCAAAAAATTTCAGAATTGCACCGTGCAATGTGGAGATATTACTGTTTGTGCATTTACAATATTCATTGATTTTTGCCATTGAAAAACATGTTTTTCATATACCAGAAATGTTTGAAGCTACTGACTGAATGAAAGGAGCTGGCATCTCACTCTCTTTGAATCTTCTTTATCATGCTAGGATTAGCAGGAAAAAGCTAAAAATTTCAGAATTGCACCGTGCAATGTGGAGATATTACTGTTTGTGCATTTACAATACTCATTGATTTTTGCCATTGAAAAACATGTTTTTCATATACCAGAAATGTTTGAAGCTACTGACTGAATGAAAGGAGCTGGCATCTCACTCTCTTTGAATCTTCTTTATCATGCTAGGATTAACAGGAAAAAGCTAAAAATTTCAGAATTGCACCGTGCAATGTGGAGATATTACTGTTTGTGCATTTACAATATTCATTGATTTTTGCCATTGAAAAACATGTTTTTCATATACCAGAAATGTTTGAAGCTACTGACTGAATGAAAGGAGCTGGCATCTCACTCTCTTTGAATCTTTTTTATCATGCTAGGATTAGCAGGAAAAAGCAAAAAATTTCAGAATTGCACCGTGCAATGTGGAGATATTACTGTTTGTGCATTTACAATATTCATTGATTTTTGCCATTGAAAAACATGTTTTTCATATACCAGAAATGTTTGAAGCTACTGACTGAATGAAAGGAGCTGGCATCTCACTCTCTTTGAATCTTCTTTATCATGCTAGGATTAGCAGGAAAAAGCAAAAAATTTCAGAATTGCACCTTGCAATGTGGAGATATTACTGTTTGTGCATTTACAATATTCATTGATTTTTGCCATTGAAAAACATGTTTTTCATATACCAGAAATGTTTGAAGCTACTGACTGAATGAAAGGAGCTGGCATCTCACTCTCTTTGAATCTTCTTTATCATGCTAGGATTAGCAGGAAAAAGCAAAAAATTTCAGAATTGCACCGTGCAATGTGGAGATATTACTGTTTGTGCATTTACAATATTCATTGATTTTTGCCATTGAAAAACGTCCAGAAATGTTTGAAGCTACTGACTGAATGAAAGGAGCTGGCATCTCACTCTCTTTGAATCTTCTTTATCATGCTAGGATTAACAGGAAAAAGCTAAAAATTTCAGAATTGCACCGTGCAATGTGGAGATATTACTGTTTGTGCATTTACAATATTCATTGATTTTTGCCATTGAAAAACATGTTTTTCATATACCAGAAATGTTTGAAGCTACTGACTGAATGAAAGGAGCTGGCATCTCACTCTCTTTGAATCTTCTTTATCATGCTAGGATTAACAGGAAAAAGCAAAAAATTTCAGAATTGCACCTTGCAATGTGGAGATATTACTGTTTGTGCATTTACAATATTCATTGATTTTTGCCATTGAAAAACGTCCAGAAATGTTTGAAGCTACTGACTGAATGAAAGGAGCTGGCATCTCACTCTCTTTGAATCTTCTTTATCATGCTAGGATTAACAGGAAAAAGCTAAAAATTTCAGAATTGCACCGTGCAATGTGGAGATATTACTGTTTGTGCATTTACAATATTCATTGATTTTTGCCATTGAAAAACATGTTTTTCATATACCAGAAATGTTTGAAGCTACTGACTGAATGAAAGGAGCTGGCATCTCACTCTCTTTGAATCTTCTTTATCATGCTAGGATTAACAGGAAAAAGCTAAAAATTTCAGAATTGCACCGTGCAATGTGGAGATATTACTGTTTGTGCATTTACAATATTCATTGATTTTTGCCATTGAAAAACATGTTTTTCATATACCAGAAATGTTTGAAGCTACTGACTGAATGAAAGGAGCTGGCATCTCACTCTCTTTGAATCTTTTTTATCATGCTAGGATTAGCAGGAAAAAGCAAAAAATTTCAGAATTGCACCTTGCAATGTGGAGATATTACTGTTTGTGCATTTACAATATTCATTGATTTTTGCCATTGAAAAACATGTTTTTCATATACCAGAAATGTTTGAAGCTACTGACTGAATGAAAGGAGCTGGCATCTCACTCTCTTTGAATCTTTTTTATCATGCTAGGATTAGCAGGAAAAAGCAAAAAATTTCAGAATTGCACCTTGCAATGTGGAGATATTACTGTTTGTGCATTTACAATATTCATTGATTTTTGCCATTGAAAAACATGTTTTTCATATACCAGAAATGTTTGAAGCTACTGACTGAATGAAAGGAGCTGGCATCTCACTCTCTTTGAATCTTCTTTATCATGCTAGGATTAGCAGGAAAAAGCAAAAAATTTCAGAATTGCACCTTGCAATGTGGAGATATTACTGTTTGTGCATTTACAATATTCATTGATTTTTGCCATTGAAAAACATGTTTTTCATATACCAGAAATGTTTGAAGCTACTGACTGAATGAAAGGAGCTGGCATCTCACTCTCTTTGAATCTTCTTTATCATGCTAGGATTAGCAGGAAAAAGCAAAAAATTTCAGAATTGCACCGTGCAATGTGGAGATATTACTGTTTGTGCATTTACAATATTCATTGATTTTTGCCATTGAAAAACGTCCAGAAATGTTTGAAGCTACTGACTGAATGAAAGGAGCTGGCATCTCACTCTCTTTGAATCTTCTTTATCATGCTAGGATTAACAGGAAAAAGCTAAAAATTTCAGAATTGCACCGTGCAATGTGGAGATATTACTGTTTGTGCATTTACAATATTCATTGATTTTTGCCATTGAAAAACATGTTTTTCATATACCAGAAATGTTTGAAGCTACTGACTGAATGAAAGGAGCTGGCATCTCACTCTCTTTGAATCTTCTTTATCATGCTAGGATTAACAGGAAAAAGCAAAAAATTTCAGAATTGCACCTTGCAATGTGGAGATATTACTGTTTGTGCATTTACAATATTCATTGATTTTTGCCATTGAAAAACGTCCAGAAATGTTTGAAGCTACTGACTGAATGAAAGGAGCTGGCATCTCACTCTCTTTGAATCTTCTTTATCATGCTAGGATTAACAGGAAAAAGCTAAAAATTTCAGAATTGCACCGTGCAATGTGGAGATATTACTGTTTGTGCATTTACAATATTCATTGATTTTTGCCATTGAAAAACATGTTTTTCATATACCAGAAATGTTTGAAGCTACTGACTGAATGAAAGGAGCTGGCATCTCACTCTCTTTGAATCTTCTTTATCATGCTAGGATTAACAGGAAAAAGCTAAAAATTTCAGAATTGCACCGTGCAATGTGGAGATATTACTGTTTGTGCATTTACAATATTCATTGATTTTTGCCATTGAAAAACATGTTTTTCATATACCAGAAATGTTTGAAGCTACTGACTGAATGAAAGGAGCTGGCATCTCACTCTCTTTGAATCTTCTTTATCATGCTAGGATTAGCAGGAAAAAGCTAAAAATTTCAGAATTGCACCGTGCAATGTGGAGATATTACTGTTTGTGCATTTACAATATTCATTGATTTTTGCCATTGAAAAACATGTTTTTCATATACCAGAAATGTTTGAAGCTACTGACTGAATGAAAGGAGCTGGCATCTCACTCTCTTTGAATCTTCTTTATCATGCTAGGATTAACAGGAAAAAGCAAAAAATTTCAGAATTGCACCGTGCAATGTGGAGATATTACTGTTTGTGCATTTACAATATTCATTGATTTTTGCCATTGAAAAACGTCCAGAAATGTTTGAAGCTACTGACTGAATGAAAGGAGCTGGCATCTCACTCTCTTTGAATCTTCTTTATCATGCTAGGATTAACAGGAAAAAGCTAAAAATTTCAGAATTGCACCGTGCAATGTGGAGATATTACTGTTTGTGCATTTACAATATTCATTGATTTTTGCCATTGAAAAACATGTTTTTCATATACCAGAAATGTTTGAAGCTACTGACTGAATGAAAGGAGCTGGCATCTCACTCTCTTTGAATCTTCTTTATCATGCTAGGATTAGCAGGAAAAAGCTAAAAATTTCAGAATTGCACCGTGCAATGTGGAGATATTACTGTTTGTGCATTTACAATATTCATTGATTTTTGCCATTGAAAAACATGTTTTTCATATACCAGAAATGTTTGAAGCTACTGACTGAATGAAAGGAGCTGGCATCTCACTCTCTTTGAATCTTCTTTATCATGCTAGGATTAGCAGGAAAAAGCAAAAAATTTCAGAATTGCACCGTGCAATGTGGAGATATTACTGTTTGTGCATTTACAATATTCATTGATTTTTGCCATTGAAAAACGTCCAGAAATGTTTGAAGCTACTGACTGAATGAAAGGAGCTGGCATCTCACTCTCTTTTAATCTTCTTTATCATGCTAGGATTAACAGGAAAAAGCTAAAAATTTCAGAATTGCACCTTGCAATGTGGAGATATTACTGTTTGTGCATTTACAATATTCATTGATTTTTGCCATTGAAAAACATGTTTTTCATATACCAGAAATGTTTGAAGCTACTGACTGAATGAAAGGAGCTGGCATCTCACTCTCTTTGAATCTTCTTTATCATGCTAGGATTAACAGGAAAAAGCAAAAAATTTCAGAATTGCACCTTGCAATGTGGAGATATTACTGTTTGTGCATTTACAATATTCATTGATTTTTGCCATTGAAAAACGTCCAGAAATGTTTGAAGCTACTGACTGAATGAAAGGAGCTGGCATCTCACTCTCTTTGAATCTTCTTTATCATGCTAGGATTAACAGGAAAAAGCTAAAAATTTCAGAATTGCATCGTGCAATGTGGAGATATTACTGTTTGTGCATTTACAATATTCATTGATTTTTGCCATTGAAAAACATGTTTTTCATATACCAGAAATGTTTGAAGCTACTGACTGAATGAAAGGAGCTGGCATCTCACTCTCTTTGAATCTTCTTTATCATGCTAGGATTAACAGGAAAAAGCTAAAAATTTCAGAATTGCACCGTGCAATGTGGAGATATTACTGTTTGTGCATTTACAATATTCATTGATTTTTGCCATTGAAAAACATGTTTTTCATATACCAGAAATGTTTGAAGCTACTGACTGAATGAAAGGAGCTGGCATCTCACTCTATTTGAATCTTCTTTATCATGCTAGGATTAGCAGGAAAAAGCTAAAAATTTCAGAATTGCACCGTGCAATGTGGAGATATTACTGTTTGTGCATTTACAATATTCATTGATTTTTGCCATTGAAAAACATGTTTTTCATATACGAGAAATGTTTGAAGCTACTGACTGAATGAAAGGAGCTGGCATCTCACTCTCTTTGAATCTTCTTTATCATGCTAGGATTAGCAGGAAAAAGCAAAAAATTTCAGAATTGCACCGTGCAATGTGGAGATATTACTGTTTGTGCATTTACAATATTCATTGATTTTTGCCATTGAAAAACATGTTTTTCATATACCAGAAATGTTTGAAGCTACTGACTGAATGAAAGGAGCTGGCATCTCACTCTCTTTGAATCTTCTTTATCATGCTAGGATTAGCAGGAAAAAGCTAAAAATTTCAGAATTGCACCGTGCAATGTGGAGATATTACTGTTTGTGCATTTACAATATTCATTGATTTTTGCCATTGAAAAACATGTTTTTCATATACCAGAAATGTTTGAAGCTACTGACTGAATGAAAGGAGCTGGCATCTCACTCTCTTTGAATCTTCTTTATCATGCTAGGATTAACAGGAAAAAGCTAAAAATTTCAGAATTGCACCGTGCAATGTGGAGATATTACTGTTTGTGCATTTACAATATTCATTGATTTTTGCCATTGAAAAACATGTTTTTCATATACCAGAAATGTTTGAAACTACTGACTGAATGAAAGGAGCTGGCATCTCACTCTCTTTGAATCTTCTTTATCATGCTAGGATTAACAGGAAAAAGCTAAAAATTTCAGAATTGCACCTTGCAATATGGAGATATTACTGTTTGTGCATTTACAATATTCATTGATTTTTGCCATTGAAAAACATGTTTTTCATATACCAGAAATGTTTGAAGCTACTGACTGAATGAAAGGAGCTGGCATCTCACTCTCTTTGAATCTTCTTTATCATGCTAGGATTAACAGGAAAAAGCAAAAAATTTCAGAATTGCACCGTGCAATGTGGAGATATTACTGTTTGTGCATTTACAATATTCATTGATTTTTGCCATTGAAAAACATGTTTTTCATATACCAGAAATGTTTGAAGCTACTGACTGAATGAAAGGAGCTGGCATCTCACTCTCTTTGAATCTTCTTTATCATGCTAGGATTAGCAGGAAAAAGCTAAAAATTTCAGAATTGCACCGTGCAATGTGGAGATATTACTGTTTGTGCATTTACAATATTCATTGATTTTTGCCATTGAAAAACATGTTTTTCATATACCAGAAATGTTTGAAGCTACTGACTGAATGAAAGGAGCTGGCATCTCACTCTCTTTGAATCTTCTTTATCATGCTAGGATTAGCAGGAAAAAGCAAAAAATTTCAGAATTGCACCGTGCAATGTGGAGATATTACTGTTTGTGCATTTACAATATTCATTGATTTTTGCCATTGAAAAACATGTTTTTCATATACCAGAAATGTTTGAAGCTACTGACTGAATGAAAGGAGCTGGCATCTCACTCTCTTTGAATCTTCTTTATCATGCTAGGATTAGCAGGAAAAAGCAAAAAATTTCAGAATTGCACCTTGCAATGTGGAGATATTACTGTTTGTGCATTTACAATATTCATTGATTTTTGCCATTGAAAAACGTCCAGAAATGTTTGAAGCTACTGACTGAATGAAAGGAGCTGGCATCTCACTCTCTTTGAATCTTCTTTATCATGCTAGGATTAACAGGAAAAAGCAAAAAATTTCAGAATTGCACCGTGCAATGTGGAGATATTACTGTTTGTGCATTTACAATATTCATTGATTTTTGCCATTGAAAAACATGTTTTTCATATACCAGAAATGTTTGAAGCTACTGACTGAATGAAAGGAGCTGGCATCTCACTCTCTTTGAATCTTCTTTATCATGCTAGGATTAGCAGGAAAAAGCAAAAAATTTCAGAATTGCACCTTGCAATGTGGAGATATTACTGTTTGTGCATTTACAATATTCATTGATTTTTGCCATTGAAAAACATGTTTTTCATATACCAGAAATGTTTGAAGCTACTGACTGAATGAAAGGAGCTGGCATCTCACTCTCTTTGAATCTTCTTTATCATGCTAGGATTAACAGGAAAAAGCTAAAAATTTCAGAATTGCACCTTGCAATGTGGAGATATTACTGTTTGTGCATTTACAATATTCATTGATTTTTGCCATTGAAAAACATGTTTTTCATATACCAGAAATGTTTGAAGCTACTGACTGAATGAAAGGAGCTGGCATCTCACTCTCTTTGAATCTTCTTTATCATGCTAGGATTAGCAGGAAAAAGCTAAAAATTTCAGAATTGCACCTTGCAATGTGGAGATATTACTGTTTGTGCATTTACAATATTCATTGATTTTTGCCATTGAAAAACATGTTTTTCATATACCAGAAATGTTTGAAGCTACTGACTGAATGAAAGGAGCTGGCATCTCACTCTCTTTGAATCTTCTTTATCATGCTAGGATTAGCAGGAAAAAGCAAAAAATTTCAGAATTGCACCGTGCAATGTGGAGATATTACTGTTTGTGCATTTACAATATTCATTGATTTTTGCCATTGAAAAACGTCCAGAAATGTTTGAAGCTACTGACTGAATGAAAGGAGCTGGCATCTCACTCTCTTTGAATCTTCTTTATCATGCTAGGATTAGCAGGAAAAAGCAAAAAATTTCAGAATTGCACCGTGCAATGTGGAGATATTACTGTTTGTGCATTTACAATATTCATTGATTTTTGCCATTGAAAAACATGTTTTTCATATACCAGAAATGTTTGAAGCTACTGACTGAATGAAAGGAGCTGGCATCTCACTCTCTTTGAATCTTCTTTATCATGCTAGGATTAGCATCAAAAAGCTAAAAATTTCAGAATTGCACCGTGCAATGTGGAGATATTACTGTTTGTGCATTTACAATATTCATTGATTTTTGCCATTGAAAAACATGTTTTTCATATACCAGAAATGTTTGAAGCTACTGACTGAATGAAAGGAGCTGGCATCTCACTCTCTTTGAATCTTCTTTATCATGCTAGGATTAACAGGAAAAAGCTAAAAATTTCAGAATTGCACCGTGCAATGTGGAGATATTACTGTTTGTGCATTTACAATATTCATTGATTTTTGCCATTGAAAAACGTCCAGAAATGTTTGAAGCTACTGACTGAATGAAAGGAGCTGGCATCTCACTCTCTTTGAATCTTCTTTATCATGCTAGGATTAGCAGGAAAAAGCTAAAAATTTCAGAATTGCACCTTGCAATGTGGAGATATTACTGTTTGTGCATTTACAATATTCATTGATTTTTGCCATTGAAAAACATGTTTTTCATATACCAGAAATGTTTGAAGCTACTGACTGAATGAAAGGAGCTGGCATCTCACTCTCTTTGAATCTTCTTTATCATGCTAGGATTAGCAGGAAAAAGCAAAAAATTTCAGAATTGCACCGTGCAATGTGGAGATATTACTGTTTGTGCATTTACAATATTCATTGATTTTTGCCATTGAAAAACGTCCAGAAATGTTTGAAGCTACTGACTGAATGAAAGGAGCTGGCATCTCACTCTCTTTGAATCTTCTTTATCATGCTAGGATTAGCAGGAAAAAGCAAAAAATTTCAGAATTGCACCGTGCAATGTGGAGATATTACTGTTTGTGCATTTACAATATTCATTGATTTTTGCCATTGAAAAACATGTTTTTCATATACCAGAAATGTTTGAAGCTACTGACTGAATGAAAGGAGCTGGCATCTCACTCTCTTTGAATCTTCTTTATCATGCTAGGATTAGCAGGAAAAAGCAAAAAATTTCAGAATTGCACCGTGCAATGTGGAGATATTACTGTTTGTGCATTTACAATATTCATTGATTTTTGCCATTGAAAAACATGTTTTTCATATACCAGAAATGTTTGAAGCTGCTGACTGAATGAAAGGAGCTGGCATCTCACTCTCTTTGAATCTTCTTTATCATGCTAGGATTAGCAGGAAAAAGATAAAAATTTCAGAATTGCACCGTGCAATGTGGAGATATTACTGTTTGTGCATTTACAATATTCATTGATTTTTGCCATTGAAAAACATGTTTTTCATGTACCAGAAATGTTTGAAGCTACTGACTGAATGAAAGGAGCTGGCATCTCACTCTCTTTGAATCTTCTTTATCATGCTAGGATTAACAGGAAAAAGCAAAAAATTTCAGAATTGCACCTTGCAATGTGGAGATATTACTGTTTGTGCATTTACAATATTCATTGATTTTTGCCATTGAAAAACGTCCAGAAATGTTTGAAGCTACTGACTGAATGAAAGGAGCTGGCATCTCACTCTCTTTGAATCTTCTTTATCATGCTAGGATTAACAGGAAAAAGCTAAAAATTTCAGAATTGCACCGTGCAATGTGGAGATATTACTGTTTGTGCATTTACAATATTCATTGATTTTTGCCATTGAAAAACATGTTTTTCATATACCAGAAATGCTTGAAGCTACTGACTGAATGAAAGGAGCTGGCATCTCACTCTCTTTGAATCTTCTTTATCATGCTAGGATTAACAGGAAAAAGCTAAAAATGTCAGAATTGCACCGTGCAATGTGGAGATATTACTGTTTGTGCATTTACAATATTCATTGATTTTTGCCATTGAAAAACATGTTTTTCATATACCAGAAATGTTTGAAGCTACTGACTGAATGAAAGGAGCTGGCATCTCACTCTCTTTGAATCTTCTTTATCATGCTAGGATTAGCAGGAAAAAGCTAAAAATTTCAGAATTGCACCGTGCAATGTGGAGATATTACTGTTTGTGCATTTACAATATTCATTGATTTTTGCCATTGAAAAACATGTTTTTCATATACCAGAAATGTTTGAAGCTACTGACTGAATGAAAGGAGCTGGCATCTCACTCTCTTTGAATCTTCTTTATCATGCTAGGATTAACAGGAAAAAGCAAAAAATTTCAGAATTGCACCGTGCAATGTGGAGATATTACTGTTTGTGCATTTACAATATTCATTGATTTTTGCCATTGAAAAACGTCCAGAAATGTTTGAAGCTACTGACTGAATGAAAGGAGCTGGCATCTCACTCTCTTTGAATCTTCTTTATCATGCTAGGATTAACAGGAAAAAGCTAAAAATTTCAGAATTGCACCGTGCAATGTGGAGATATTACTGTTTGTGCATTTACAATATTCATTGATTTTTGCCATTGAAAAACATGTTTTTCATATACCAGAAATGTTTGAAGCTACTGACTGAATGAAAGGAGCTGGCATCTCACTCTCTTTGAATCTTCTTTATCATGCTAGGATTAGCAGGAAAAAGCTAAAAATTTCAGAATTGCACCGTGCAATGTGGAGATATTACTGTTTGTGCATTTACAATATTCATTGATTTTTGCCATTGAAAAACGTCCAGAAATGTTTGAAGCTACTGACTGAATGAAAGGAGCTGGCATCTCACTCTCTTTGAATCTTCTTTATCATGCTAGGATTAACAGGAAAAAGCTAAAAATTTCAGAATTGCACCTTGCAATGTGGAGATATTACTGTTTGTGCATTTACAATATTCATTGATTTTTGCCATTGAAAAACATGTTTTTCATATACCAGAAATGTTTGAAGCTACTGACTGAATGAAAGGAGCTGGCATCTCACTCTCTTTGAATCTTCTTTATCATGCTAGGATTAACAGGAAAAAGCAAAAAATTTCAGAATTGCACCTTGCAATGTGGAGATATTACTGTTTGTGCATTTACAATATTCATTGATTTTTGCAATTGAAAAACGTCCAGAAATGTTTGAAGCTACTGACTGAATGAAAGGAGCTGGCATCTCACTCTCTTTGAATCTTCTTTATCATGCTAGGATTAACAGGAAAAAGCTAAAAATTTCAGAATTGCACCGTGCAATGTGGAGATATTACTGTTTGTGCATTTACAATATTCATTGATTTTTGCCATTGAAAAACATGTTTTTCATATACCAGAAATGTTTGAAGCTACTGACTGAATGAAAGGAGCTGGCATCTCACTCTCTTTGAATCTTCTTTATCATGCTAGGATTAGCAGGAAAAAGCTAAAAATTTCAGAATTGCACCGTGCAATGTGGAGATATTACTGTTTGTGCATTTACAATATTCATTGATTTTTGCCATTGAAAAACATGTTTTTCATATACCAGAAATGTTTGAAGCTACTGACTGAATGAAAGGAGCTGGCATCTCACTCTCTTTGAATCTTCTTTATCATGCTAGGATTAGCAGGAAAAAGCAAAAAATTTCAGAATTGCACCGTGCAATGTGGAGATATTACTGTTTGTGCATTTACAATATTCATTGATTTTTGCCATTGAAAAACATGTTTTTCATATACCAGAAATGTTTGAAGCTACTGACTGAATGAAAGGAGCTGGCATCTCACTCTCTTTGAATCTTCTTTATCATGCTAGGATTAGCAGGAAAAAGCTAAAAATTTCAGAATTGCACCGTGCAATGTGGAGATATTACTGTTTGTGCATTTACAATATTCATTGATTTTTGCCATTGAAAAACATGTTTTTCATATACCAGAAATGTTTGAAGCTACTGACTGAATGAAAGGAGCTGGCATCTCACTCTCTTTGAATCTTCTTTATCATGCTAGGATTAACAGGAAAAAGCTAAAAATTTCAGAATTGCACCGTGCAATGTGGAGATATTACTGTTTGTGCATTTACAATATTCATTGATTTTTGCCATTGAAAAACATGTTTTTCATATACCAGAAATGTTTGAAGCTACTGACTGAATGAAAGGAGCTGGCATCTCACTCTCTTTGAATCTTCTTTATCATGCTAGGATTAACAGGAAAAAGCTAAAAATTTCAGAATTGCACCTTGCAATGTGGAGATATTACTGTTTGTGCATTTACAATATTCATTGATTTTTGCCATTGAAAAACATGTTTTTCATATACCAGAAATGTTTGAAGCTACTGACTGAATGAAAGGAGCTGGCATCTCACTCTCTTTGAATCTTCTTTATCATGCTAGGATTAACAGGAAAAAGCAAAAAATTTCAGAATTGCACCGTGCAGTGTGGAGATATTACTGTTTGTGCATTTACAATATTCATTGATTTTTGCCATTGAAAAACATGTTTTTCATATACCAGAAATGTTTGAAGCTACTGACTGAATGAAAGGAGCTGGCATCTCACTCTCTTTGAATCTTCTTTATCATGCTAGGATTAGCAGGAAAAAGCTAAAAATTTCAGAATTGCACCGTGCAATGTGGAGATATTACTGTTTGTGCATTTACAATATTCATTGATTTTTGCCATTGAAAAACATGTTTTTCATATACCAGAAATGTTTGAAGCTACTGACTGAATGAAAGGAGCTGGCATCTCACTCTCTTTGAATCTTCTTTATCATGCTAGGATTAGCAGGAAAAAGCAAAAAATTTCAGAATTGCACCGTGCAATGTGGAGATATTACTGTTTGTGCATTTACAATATTCATTGATTTTTGCCATTGAAAAACATGTTTTTCATATACCAGAAATGTTTGAAGCTACTGACTGAATGAAAGGAGCTGGCATCTCACTCTCTTTGAATCTTCTTTATCATGCTAGGATTAGCAGGAAAAAGCAAAAAATTTCAGAATTGCACCTTGCAATGTGGAGATATTACTGTTTGTGCATTTACAATATTCATTGATTTTTGCCATTGAAAAACGTCCAGAAATGTTTGAAGCTACTGACTGAATGAAAGGAGCTGGCATCTCACTCTCTTTGAATCTTCTTTATCATGCTAGGATTAACAGGAAAAAGCAAAAAATTTCAGAATTGCACCGTGCAATGTGGAGATATTACTGTTTGTGCATTTACAATATTCATTGATTTTTGCCATTGAAAAACATGTTTTTCATATACCAGAAATGTTTGAAGCTACTGACTGAATGAAAGGAGCTGGCATCTCACTCTCTTTGAATCTTCTTTATCATGCTAGGATTAGCAGGAAAAAGCAAAAAATTTCAGAATTGCACCTTGCAATGTGGAGATATTACTGTTTGTGCATTTACAATATTCATTGATTTTTGCCATTGAAAAACATGTTTTTCATATACCAGAAATGTTTGAAGCTACTGACTGAATGAAAGGAGCTGGCATCTCACTCTCTTTGAATCTTCTTTATCATGCTAGGATTAGCAGGAAAAAGCTAAAAATTTCAGAATTGCACCTTGCAATGTGGAGATATTACTGTTTGTGCATTTACAATATTCATTGATTTTTGCCATTGAAAAACATGTTTTTCATATACCAGAAATGTTTGAAGCTACTGACTGAATGAAAGGAGCTGGCATCTCACTCTCTTTGAATCTTCTTTATCATGCTAGGATTAGCAGGAAAAAGCAAAAAATTTCAGAATTGCACCGTGCAATGTGGAGATATTACTGTTTGTGCATTTACAATATTCATTGATTTTTGCCATTGAAAAACGTCCAGAAATGTTTGAAGCTACTGACTGAATGAAAGGAGCTGGCATCTCACTCTCTTTGAATCTTCTTTATCATGCTAGGATTAGCAGGAAAAAGCAAAAAATTTCAGAATTGCACCGTGCAATGTGGAGATATTACTGTTTGTGCATTTACAATATTCATTGATTTTTGCCATTGAAAAACATGTTTTTCATATACCAGAAATGTTTGAAGCTACCGACTGAATGAAAGGAGCTGGCATCTCACTCTCTTTGAATCTTCTTTATCATGCTAGGATTAGCAGGAAAAAGCTAAAAATTTCAGAATTGCACCGTGCAATGTGGAGATATTACTGTTTGTGCATTTACAATATTCATTGATTTTTGCCATTGAAAACATGTTTTTCATATACCAGAAATGTTTGAAGCTACTGACTGAATGAAAGGAGCTGGCATCTCACTCTCTTTGAATCTTCTTTATCATGCTAGGATTAACAGGAAAAAGCTAAAAATTTCAGAATTGCACCGTGCAATGTGGAGATATTACTGTTTGTGCATTTACAATATTCATTGATTTTTGCCATTGAAAAACGTCCAGAAATGTTTGAAGCTACTGACTGAATGAAAGGAGCTGGCATCTCACTCTCTTTGAATCTTCTTTATCATGCTAGGATTAGCAGGAAAAAGCTAAAAATTTCAGAATTGCACCTTGCAATGTGGAGATATTACTGTTTGTGCATTTACAATATTCATTGATTTTTGCCATTGAAAAACATGTTTTTCATATACCAGAAATGTTTGAAGCTACTGACTGAATGAAAGGAGCTGGCATCTCACTCTCTTTGAATCTTCTTTATCATGCTAGGATTAGCAGGAAAAAGCAAAAAATTTCAGAATTGCACCGTGCAATGTGGAGATATTACTGTTTGTGCATTTACAATATTCATTGATTTTTGCCATTGAAAAACGTCCAGAAATGTTTGAAGCTACTGACTGAATGAAAGGAGCTGGCATCTCACTCTCTTTGAATCTTCTTTATCATGCTAGGATTAGCAGGAAAAAGCAAAAAATTTCAGAATTGCACCGTGCAATGTGGAGATATTACTGTTTGTGCATTTACAATATTCATTGATTTTTGCCATTGAAAAACATGTTTTTCATATACCAGAAATGTTTGAAGCTACTGACTGAATGAAAGGAGCTGGCATCTCACTCTCTTTGAATCTTCTTTATCATGCTAGGATTAGCAGGAAAAAGCAAAAAATTTCAGAATTGCACCGTGCAATGTGGAGATATTACTGTTTGTGCATTTACAATATTCATTGATTTTTGCCATTGAAAAACATGTTTTTCATATACCAGAAATGTTTGAAGCTACTGACTGAATGAAAGGAGCTGGCATCTCACTCTCTTTGAATCTTCTTTATCATGCTAGGATTAGCAGGAAAAAGCTAAAAATTTCAGAATTGCACCGTGCAATGTGGAGATATTACTGTTTGTGCATTTACAATATTCATTGATTTTTGCCATTGAAAAACATGTTTTTCATATACCAGAAATGTTTGAAGCTACTGACTGAATGAAAGGAGCTGGCATCTCACTCTCTTTGAATCTTCTTTATCATGCTAGGATTAACAGGAAAAAGCTAAAAATTTCAGAATTGCACCGTGCAATGTGGAGATATTACTGTTTGTGCATTTACAATATTCATTGATTTTTGCCATTGAAAAACGTCCAGAAATGTTTGAAGCTACTGACTGAATGAAAGGAGCTGGCATCTCACTCTCTCTGAATCTTCTTTATCATGCTAGGATTAGCAGGAAAAAGCAAAAAATTTCAGAATTGCACCTTGCAATGTGGAGATATTACTGTTTGTGCATTTACAATATTCATTGATTTTTGCCATTGAAAAACATGTTTTTCATATACCAGAAATGTTTGAAGCTACTGACTGAATGAAAGGAGCTGGCATCTCACTCTCTTTGAATCTTCTTTATCATGCTAGGATTAGCAGGAAAAAGCAAAAAATTTCAGAATTGCACCGTGCAATGTGGAGATATTACTGTTTGTGCATTTACAATATTCATTGATTTTTGCCATTGAAAAACGTCCAGAAATGTTTGAAGCTACTGACTGAATGAAAGGAGCTGGCATCTCACTCTCTTTGAATCTTCTTTATCATGCTAGGATTAGCAGGAAAAAGCAAAAAATTTCAGAATTGCACCGTGCAATGTGGAGATATTACTGTTTGTGCATTTACAATATTCATTGATTTTTGCCATTGAAAAACATGTTTTTCATATACCAGAAATGTTTGAAGCTACTGACTGAATGAAAGGAGCTGGCATCTCACTCTCTTTGAATCTTCTTTATCATGCTAGGATTAGCAGGAAAAAGCTAAAAATTTCAGAATTGCACCGTGCAATGTGGAGATATTACTGTTTGTGCATTTACAATATTCATTGATTTTTGCCATTGAAAAACATGTTTTTCATATACCAGAAATGTTTGAAGCTACTGACTGAATGAAAGGAGCTGGCATCTCACTCTCTTTGAATCTTCTTTATCATGCTAGGATTAACAGGAAAAAGCTAAAAATTTCAGAATTGCACCGTGCAATGTGGAGATATTACTGTTTGTGCATTTACAATATTCATTGATTTTTGCCATTGAAAAACGTCCAGAAATGTTTGAAGCTACTGACTGAATGAAAGGAGCTGGCATCTCACTCTCTTTGAATCTTCTTTATCATGCTAGGATTAGCAGGAAAAAGCAAAAAATTTCAGAATTGCACCTTGCAATGTGGAGATATTACTGTTTGTGCATTTACAATATTCATTGATTTTTGCCATTGAAAAACATGTTTTTCATATACCAGAAATGTTTGAAGCTACTGACTGAATGAAAGGAGCTGGCATCTCACTCTCTTTGAATCTTCTTTATCATGCTAGGATTAACAGGAAAAAGCTAAAAATTTCAGAATTGCACCGTGCAATGTGGAGATATTACTGTTTGTGCATTTACAATATTCATTGATTTTTGCCATTGAAAAACATGTTTTTCATATACCAGAAATGTTTGAAGCTACTGACTGAATGAAAGGAGCTGGCATCTCACTCTCTTTGAATCTTCTTTATCATGCTAGGATTAGCAGGAAAAAGCAAAAAATTTCAGAATTGCACCTTGCAATGTGGAGATATTACTGTTTGTGCATTTACAATATTCATTGATTTTTGCCATTGAAAAACATGTTTTTCATATACCAGAAATGTTTGAAGCTACTGACTGAATGAAAGGAGCTGGCATCTCACTCTCTTTGAATCTTCTTTATCATGCTAGGATTAGCAGGAAAAAGCTAAAAATTTCAGAATTGCACCGTGCAATGTGGAGATATTACTGTTTGTGCATTTACAATATTCATTGATTTTTGCCATTGAAAAACATGTTTTTCATATACCAGAAATGTTTGAAGCTACTGACTGAATGAAAGGAGCTGGCATCTCACTCTCTTTGAATCTTCTTTATCATGCTAGGATTAGCAGGAAAAAGCAAAAAATTTCAGAATTGCACCGTGCAATGTGGAGATATTACTGTTTGTGCATTTACAATATTCATTGATTTTTGCCATTGAAAAACATGTTTTTCATATACCAGAAATGTTTGAAGCTACTGACTGAATGAAAGGAGCTGGCATCTCACTCTCTTTGAATCTTCTTTATCATGCTAGGATTAGCAGGAAAAAGCTAAAAATTTCAGAATTGCACCGTGCAATGTGGAGATATTACTGTTTGTGCATTTACAATATTCATTGATTTTTGCCATTGAAAAACATGTTTTTCATATACCAGAAATGTTTGAAGCTACTGACTGAATGAAAGGAGCTGGCATCTCACTCTCTTTGAATCTTCTTTATCATGCTAGGATTAACAGGAAAAAGCTAAAAATTTCAGAATTGCACCGTGCAATGTGGAGATATTACTGTTTGTGCATTTACAATATTCATTGATTTTTGCCATTGAAAAACGTCCAGAAATGTTTGAAGCTACTGACTGAATGAAAGGAGCTGGCATCTCACTCTCTTTGAATCTTCTTTATCATGCTAGGATTAGCAGGAAAAAGCAAAAAATTTCAGAATTGCACCTTGCAATGTGGAGATATTACTGTTTGTGCATTTACAATATTCATTGATTTTTGCCATTGAAAAACATGTTTTTCATATACCAGAAATGTTTGAAGCTACTGACTGAATGAAAGGAGCTGGCATCTCACTCTCTTTGAATCTTCTTTATCATGCTAGGATTAGCAGGAAAAAGCAAAAAATTTCAGAATTGCACCGTGCAATGTGGAGATATTACTGTTTGTGCATTTACAATATTCATTGATTTTTGCCATTGAAAAACGTCCAGAAATGTTTGAAGCTACTGACTGAATGAAAGGAGCTGGCATCTCACTCTCTTTGAATCTTCTTTATCATGCTAGGATTAGCAGGAAAAAGCAAAAAATTTCAGAATTGCACCGTGCAATGTGGAGATATTACTGTTTGTGCATTTACAATATTCATTGATTTTTGCCATTGAAAAACATGTTTTTCATATACCAGAAATGTTTGAAGCTACTGACTGAATGAAAGGAGCTGGCATCTCACTCTCTTTGAATCTTCTTTATCATGCTAGGATTAGCAGGAAAAAGCTAAAAATTTCAGAATTGCACCGTGCAATGTGGAGATATTACTGTTTGTGCATTTACAATATTCATTGATTTTTGCCATTGAAAAACATGTTTTTCATATACCAGAAATGTTTGAAGCTACTGACTGAATGAAAGGAGCTGGCATCTCACTCTCTTTGAATCTTCTTTATCATGCTAGGATTAACAGGAAAAAGCTAAAAATTTCAGAATTGCACCGTGCAATGTGGAGATATTACTGTTTGTGCATTTACAATATTCATTGATTTTTGCCATTGAAAAACGTCCAGAAATGTTTGAAGCTACTGACTGAATGAAAGGAGCTGGCATCTCACTCTCTTTGAATCTTCTTTATCATGCTAGGATTAGCAGGAAAAAGCAAAAAATTTCAGAATTGCACCTTGCAATGTGGAGATATTACTGTTTGTGCATTTACAATATTCATTGATTTTTGCCATTGAAAAACATGTTTTTCATATACCAGAAATGTTTGAAGCTACTGACTGAATGAAAGGAGCTGGCATCTCACTCTCTTTGAATCTTCTTTATCATGCTAGGATTAACAGGAAAAAGCTAAAAATTTCAGAATTGCACCGTGCAATGTGGAGATATTACTGTTTGTGCATTTACAATATTCATTGATTTTTGCCATTGAAAAACATGTTTTTCATATACCAGAAATGTTTGAAGCTACTGACTGAATGAAAGGAGCTGGCATCTCACTCTCTTTGAATCTTCTTTATCATGCTAGGATTAGCAGGAAAAAGCAAAAAATTTCAGAATTGCACCTTGCAATGTGGAGATATTACTGTTTGTGCATTTACAATATTCATTGATTTTTGCCATTGAAAAACATGTTTTTCATATACCAGAAATGTTTGAAGCTACTGACTGAATGAAAGGAGCTGGCATCTCACTCTCTTTGAATCTTCTTTATCATGCTAGGATTAGCAGGAAAAAGCTAAAAATTTCAGAATTGCACCGTGCAATGTGGAGATATTACTGTTTGTGCATTTACAATATTCATTGATTTTTGCCATTGAAAAACATGTTTTTCATATACCAGAAATGTTTGAAGCTACTGACTGAATGAAAGGAGCTGGCATCTCACTCTCTTTGAATCTTCTTTATCATGCTAGGATTAGCAGGAAAAAGCAAAAAATTTCAGAATTGCACCGTGCAATGTGGAGATATTACTGTTTGTGCATTTACAATATTCATTGATTTTTGCCATTGAAAAACGTCCAGAAATGTTTGAAGCTACTGACTGAATGAAAGGAGCTGGCATCTCACTCTCTTTGAATCTTCTTTATCATGCTAGGATTAGCAGGAAAAAGCAAAAAATTTCAGAATTGCACCGTGCAATGTGGAGATATTACTGTTTGTGCATTTACAATATTCATTGATTTTTGCCATTGAAAAACATGTTTTTCATATACCAGAAATGTTTGAAGCTACTGACTGAATGAAAGGAGCTGGCATCTCACTCTCTTTGAATCTTCTTTATCATGCTAGGATTAACAGGAAAAAGCTAAAAATTTCAGAATTGCACCGTGCAATGTGGAGATATTACTGTTTGTGCATTTACAATATTCATTGATTTTTGCCATTGAAAAACGTCCAGAAATGTTTGAAGCTACTGACTGAATGAAAGGAGCTGGCATCTCACTCTCTTTGAATCTTCTTTATCATGCTAGGATTAGCAGGAAAAAGCAAAAAATTTCAGAATTGCACCTTGCAATGTGGAGATATTACTGTTTGTGCATTTACAATATTCATTGATTTTTGCCATTGAAAAACATGTTTTTCATATACCAGAAATGTTTGAAGCTACTGACTGAATGAAAGGAGCTGGCATCTCACTCTCTTTGAATCTTCTTTATCATGCTAGGATTAACAGGAAAAAGCTAAAAATTTCAGAATTGCACCGTGCAATGTGGAGATATTACTGTTTGTGCATTTACAATATTCATTGATTTTTGCCATTGAAAAACATGTTTTTCATATACCAGAAATGTTTGAAGCTACTGACTGAATGAAAGGAGCTGGCATCTCACTCTCTTTGAATCTTCTTTATCATGCTAGGATTAGCAGGAAAAAGCAAAAAATTTCAGAATTGCACCTTGCAATGTGGAGATATTACTGTTTGTGCATTTACAATATTCATTGATTTTTGCCATTGAAAAACATGTTTTTCATATACCAGAAATGTTTGAAGCTACTGACTGAATGAAAGGAGCTGGCATCTCACTCTCTTTGAATCTTCTTTATCATGCTAGGATTAGCAGGAAAAAGCTAAAAATTTCAGAATTGCACCGTGCAATGTGGAGATATTACTGTTTGTGCATTTACAATATTCATTGATTTTTGCCATTGAAAAACATGTTTTTCATATACCAGAAATGTTTGAAGCTACTGACTGAATGAAAGGAGCTGGCATCTCACTCTCTTTGAATCTTCTTTATCATGCTAGGATTAGCAGGAAAAAGCAAAAAATTTCAGAATTGCACCGTGCAATGTGGAGATATTACTGTTTGTGCATT
>NW_027371188.1:0-29872 GCF_046119375.1 Phyllobates terribilis | reverse complement strand
CTGTTTGTGCATTTACAATATTCATTGATTTTTGCCATTGAAAAACATGTTTTTCATATACCAGAAATGTTTGAAGCTACTGACTGAATGAAAGGAGCTGGCATCTCACTCTCTTTGAATCTTCTTTATCATGCTAGGATTAACAGGAAAAAGCTAAAAATTTCAGAATTGCACCGTGCAATGTGGAGATATTACTGTTTGTGCATTTACAATATTCATTGATTTTTGCCATTGAAAAACGTTCTTCAGAAATGTTTGAAGCTACTGACTGAATGAAAGGAGCTGGCATCTCACTCTCTTTGAATCTTCTTTATCATGCTAGGATTAACAGGAAAAAGCTAAAAATTTCAGAATTGCACCGTGCAATGTGGAGATATTACTGTTTGTGCATTTACAATATTCATTGATTTTTGCCATTGAAAAACATGTTTTTCATATACCAGAAATGTTTGAAGCTACTGACTGAATGAAAGGAGCTGGCATCTCACTCTCTTTGAATCTTCTTTATCATGCTAGGATTAACAGGAAAAAGCTAAAAATTTCAGAATTGCACCGTGCAATGTGGAGATATTACTGTTTGTGCATTTACAATATTCATTGATTTTTGCCATTGAAAAACGTCCAGAAATGTTTGAAGCTACTGACTGAATGAAAGGAGCTGGCATCTCACTCTCTTTGAATCTTCTTTATCATGCTAGGATTAACAGGAAAAAGCTAAAAATTTCAGAATTGCACCGTGCAATGTGGAGATATTACTGTTTGTGCATTTACAATATTCATTGATTTTTGCCATTGAAAAACGTCCAGAAATGTTTGAAGCTACTGACTGAATGAAAGGAGCTGGCATCTCACTCTCTTTGAATCTTCTTTATCATGCTAGGATTAACAGGAAAAAGCTAAAAATTTCAGAATTGCACCGTGCAATGTGGAGATATTACTGTTTGTGCATTTACAATATTCATTGATTTTTGCCATTGAAAAACATGTTTTTCATATACCAGAAATGTTTGAAGCTACTGACTGAATGAAAGGAGCTGGCATCTCACTCTCTTTGAATCTTCTTTATCATGCTAGGATTAACAGGAAAAAGCTAAAAATTTCAGAATTGCACCGTGCAATGTGGAGATATTACTGTTTGTGCATTTACAATATTCATTGATTTTTGCCATTGAAAAACATGTTTTTCATATACCAGAAATGTTTGAAGCTACTGACTGAATGAAAGGAGCTGGCATCTCACTCTCTTTGAATCTTCTTTATCATGCTAGGATTAACAGGAAAAAGCTAAAAATTTCAGAATTGCACCGTGCAATGTGGAGATATTACTGTTTGTGCATTTACAATATTCATTGATTTTTGCCATTGAAAAACATGTTTTTCATATACCAGAAATGTTTGAAGCTACTGACTGAATGAAAGGAGCTGGCATCTCACTCTCTTTGAATCTTCTTTATCATGCTAGGATTAACAGGAAAAAGCTAAAAATTTCAGAATTGCACCGTGCAATGTGGAGATATTACTGTTTGTGCATTTACAATATTCATTGATTTTTGCCATTGAAAAACGTCCAGAAATGTTTGAAGCTACTGACTGAATGAAAGGAGCTGGCATCTCACTCTCTTTGAATCTTCTTTATCATGCTAGGATTAACAGGAAAAAGCTAAAAATTTCAGAATTGCACCGTGCAATGTGGAGATATTACTGTTTGTGCATTTACAATATTCATTGATTTTTGCCATTGAAAAACATGTTTTTCATATACCAGAAATGTTTGAAGCTACTGACTGAATGAAAGGAGCTGGCATCTCACTCTCTTTGAATCTTCTTTATCATGCTAGGATTAACAGGAAAAAGCTAAAAATTTCAGAATTGCACCGTGCAATGTGGAGATATTACTGTTTGTGCATTTACAATATTCATTGATTTTTGCCATTGAAAAACATGTTTTTCATATACCAGAAATGTTTGAAGCTACTGACTGAATGAAAGGAGCTGGCATCTCACTCTCTTTGAATCTTCTTTATCATGCTAGGATTAACAGGAAAAAGCTAAAAATTTCAGAATTGCACCGTGCAATGTGGAGATATTACTGTTTGTGCATTTACAATATTCATTGATTTTTGCCATTGAAAAACATGTTTTTCATATACCAGAAATGTTTGAAGCTACTGACTGAATGAAAGGAGCTGGCATCTCACTCTCTTTGAATCTTCTTTATCATGCTAGGATTAACAGGAAAAAGCTAAAAATTTCAGAATTGCACCGTGCAATGTGGAGATATTACTGTTTGTGCATTTACAATATTCATTGATTTTTGCCATTGAAAAACATGTTTTTCATATACCAGAAATGTTTGAAGCTACTGACTGAATGAAAGGAGCTGGCATCTCACTCTCTTTGAATCTTCTTTATCATGCTAGGATTAACAGGAAAAAGCTAAAAATTTCAGAATTGCACCGTGCAATGTGGAGATATTACTGTTTGTGCATTTACAATATTCATTGATTTTTGCCATTGAAAAACATGTTTTTCATATACCAGAAATGTTTGAAGCTACTGACTGAATGAAAGGAGCTGGCATCTCACTCTCTTTGAATCTTCTTTATCATGCTAGGATTAACAGGAAAAAGCTAAAAATTTCAGAATTGCACCGTGCAATGTGGAGATATTACTGTTTGTGCATTTACAATATTCATTGATTTTTGCCATTGAAAAACGTCCAGAAATGTTTGAAGCTACTGACTGAATGAAAGGAGCTGGCATCTCACTCTCTTTGAATCTTCTTTATCATGCTAGGATTAACAGGAAAAAGCTAAAAATTTCAGAATTGCACCGTGCAATGTGGAGATATTACTGTTTGTGCATTTACAATATTCATTGATTTTTGCCATTGAAAAACATGTTTTTCATATACCAGAAATGTTTGAAGCTACTGACTGAATGAAAGGAGCTGGCATCTCACTCTCTTTGAATCTTCTTTATCATGCTAGGATTAACAGGAAAAAGCTAAAAATTTCAGAATTGCACCGTGCAATGTGGAGATATTACTGTTTGTGCATTTACAATATTCATTGATTTTTGCCATTGAAAAACATGTTTTTCATATACCAGAAATGTTTGAAGCTACTGACTGAATGAAAGGAGCTGGCATCTCACTCTCTTTGAATCTTCTTTATCATGCTAGGATTAACAGGAAAAAGCTAAAAATTTCAGAATTGCACCGTGCAATGTGGAGATATTACTGTTTGTGCATTTACAATATTCATTGATTTTTGCCATTGAAAAACGTCCAGAAATGTTTGAAGCTACTGACTGAATGAAAGGAGCTGGCATCTCACTCTCTTTGAATCTTCTTTATCATGCTAGGATTAACAGGAAAAAGCTAAAAATTTCAGAATTGCACCGTGCAATGTGGAGATATTACTGTTTGTGCATTTACAATATTCATTGATTTTTGCCATTGAAAAACATGTTTTTCATATACCAGAAATGTTTGAAGCTACTGACTGAATGAAAGGAGCTGGCATCTCACTCTCTTTGAATCTTCTTTATCATGCTAGGATTAACAGGAAAAAGCTAAAAATTTCAGAATTGCACCGTGCAATGTGGAGATATTACTGTTTGTGCATTTACAATATTCATTGATTTTTGCCATTGAAAAACGTCCAGAAATGTTTGAAGCTACTGACTGAATGAAAGGAGCTGGCATCTCACTCTCTTTGAATCTTCTTTATCATGCTAGGATTAACAGGAAAAAGCTAAAAATTTCAGAATTGCACCGTGCAATGTGGAGATATTACTGTTTGTGCATTTACAATATTCATTGATTTTTGCCATTGAAAAACGTCCAGAAATGTTTGAAGCTACTGACTGAATGAAAGGAGCTGGCATCTCACTCTCTTTGAATCTTCTTTATCATGCTAGGATTAACAGGAAAAAGCTAAAAATTTCAGAATTGCACCGTGCAATGTGGAGATATTACTGTTTGTGCATTTACAATATTCATTGATTTTTGCCATTGAAAAACGTCCAGAAATGTTTGAAGCTACTGACTGAATGAAAGGAGCTGGCATCTCACTCTCTTTGAATCTTCTTTATCATGCTAGGATTAACAGGAAAAAGCTAAAAATTTCAGAATTGCACCGTGCAATGTGGAGATATTACTGTTTGTGCATTTACAATATTCATTGATTTTTGCCATTGAAAAACATGTTTTTCATATACCAGAAATGTTTGAAGCTACTGACTGAATGAAAGGAGCTGGCATCTCACTCTCTTTGAATCTTCTTTATCATGCTAGGATTAACAGGAAAAAGCTAAAAATTTCAGAATTGCACCGTGCAATGTGGAGATATTACTGTTTGTGCATTTACAATATTCATTGATTTTTGCCATTGAAAAACGTCCAGAAATGTTTGAAGCTACTGACTGAATGAAAGGAGCTGGCATCTCACTCTCTTTGAATCTTCTTTATCATGCTAGGATTAACAGGAAAAAGCTAAAAATTTCAGAATTGCACCGTGCAATGTGGAGATATTACTGTTTGTGCATTTACAATATTCATTGATTTTTGCCATTGAAAAACGTCCAGAAATGTTTGAAGCTACTGACTGAATGAAAGGAGCTGGCATCTCACTCTCTTTGAATCTTCTTTATCATGCTAGGATTAACAGGAAAAAGCTAAAAATTTCAGAATTGCACCGTGCAATGTGGAGATATTACTGTTTGTGCATTTACAATATTCATTGATTTTTGCCATTGAAAAACATGTTTTCATATACCAGAAATGTTTGAAGCTACTGACTGAATGAAAGGAGCTGGCATCTCACTCTCTTTGAATCTTCTTTATCATGCTAGGATTAACAGGAAAAAGCTAAAAATTTCAGAATTGCACCGTGCAATGTGGAGATATTACTGTTTGTGCATTTACAATATTCATTGATTTTTGCCATTGAAAAACGTCCAGAAATGTTTGAAGCTACTGACTGAATGAAAGGAGCTGGCATCTCACTCTCTTTGAATCTTCTTTATCATGCTAGGATTAACAGGAAAAAGCTAAAAATTTCAGAATTGCACCGTGCAATGTGGAGATATTACTGTTTGTGCATTTACAATATTCATTGATTTTTGCCATTGAAAAACGTCCAGAAATGTTTGAAGCTACTGACTGAATGAAAGGAGCTGGCATCTCACTCTCTTTGAATCTTCTTTATCATGCTAGGATTAACAGGAAAAAGCTAAAAATTTCAGAATTGCACCGTGCAATGTGGAGATATTACTGTTTGTGCATTTACAATATTCATTGATTTTTGCCATTGAAAAACGTCCAGAAATGTTTGAAGCTACTGACTGAATGAAAGGAGCTGGCATCTCACTCTCTTTGAATCTTCTTTATCATGCTAGGATTAACAGGAAAAAGCTAAAAATTTCAGAATTGCACCGTGCAATGTGGAGATATTACTGTTTGTGCATTTACAATATTCATTGATTTTTGCCATTGAAAAACGTCCAGAAATGTTTGAAGCTACTGACTGAATGAAAGGAGCTGGCATCTCACTCTCTTTGAATCTTCTTTATCATGCTAGGATTAACAGGAAAAAGCTAAAAATTTCAGAATTGCACCGTGCAATGTGGAGATATTACTGTTTGTGCATTTACAATATTCATTGATTTTTGCCATTGAAAAACGTCCAGAAATGTTTGAAGCTACTGACTGAATGAAAGGAGCTGGCATCTCACTCTCTTTGAATCTTCTTTATCATGCTAGGATTAACAGGAAAAAGCTAAAAATTTCAGAATTGCACCGTGCAATGTGGAGATATTACTGTTTGTGCATTTACAATATTCATTGATTTTTGCCATTGAAAAACGTCCAGAAATGTTTGAAGCTACTGACTGAATGAAAGGAGCTGGCATCTCACTCTCTTTGAATCTTCTTTATCATGCTAGGATTAACAGGAAAAAGCTAAAAATTTCAGAATTGCACCGTGCAATGTGGAGATATTACTGTTTGTGCATTTACAATATTCATTGATTTTTGCCATTGAAAAACGTCCAGAAATGTTTGAAGCTACTGACTGAATGAAAGGAGCTGGCATCTCACTCTCTTTGAATCTTCTTTATCATGCTAGGATTAACAGGAAAAAGCTAAAAATTTCAGAATTGCACCGTGCAATGTGGAGATATTACTGTTTGTGCATTTACAATATTCATTGATTTTTGCCATTGAAAAACGTCCAGAAATGTTTGAAGCTACTGACTGAATGAAAGGAGCTGGCATCTCACTCTCTTTGAATCTTCTTTATCATGCTAGGATTAACAGGAAAAAGCTAAAAATTTCAGAATTGCACCGTGCAATGTGGAGATATTACTGTTTGTGCATTTACAATATTCATTGATTTTTGCCATTGAAAAACATGTTTTTCATATACCAGAAATGTTTGAAGCTACTGACTGAATGAAAGGAGCTGGCATCTCACTCTCTTTGAATCTTCTTTATCATGCTAGGATTAACAGGAAAAAGCTAAAAATTTCAGAATTGCACCGTGCAATGTGGAGATATTACTGTTTGTGCATTTACAATATTCATTGATTTTTGCCATTGAAAAACGTCCAGAAATGTTTGAAGCTACTGACTGAATGAAAGGAGCTGGCATCTCACTCTCTTTGAATCTTCTTTATCATGCTAGGATTAACAGGAAAAAGCTAAAAATTTCAGAATTGCACCGTGCAATGTGGAGATATTACTGTTTGTGCATTTACAATATTCATTGATTTTTGCCATTGAAAAACATGTTTTTCATATACCAGAAATGTTTGAAGCTACTGACTGAATGAAAGGAGCTGGCATCTCACTCTCTTTGAATCTTCTTTATCATGCTAGGATTAACAGGAAAAAGCTAAAAATTTCAGAATTGCACCGTGCAATGTGGAGATATTACTGTTTGTGCATTTACAATATTCATTGATTTTTGCCATTGAAAAACGTCCAGAAATGTTTGAAGCTACTGACTGAATGAAAGGAGCTGGCATCTCACTCTCTTTGAATCTTCTTTATCATGCTAGGATTAACAGGAAAAAGCTAAAAATTTCAGAATTGCACCGTGCAATGTGGAGATATTACTGTTTGTGCATTTACAATATTCATTGATTTTTGCCATTGAAAAACATGTTTTTCATATACCAGAAATGTTTGAAGCTACTGACTGAATGAAAGGAGCTGGCATCTCACTCTCTTTGAATCTTCTTTATCATGCTAGGATTAACAGGAAAAAGCTAAAAATTTCAGAATTGCACCGTGCAATGTGGAGATATTACTGTTTGTGCATTTACAATATTCATTGATTTTTGCCATTGAAAAACGTCCAGAAATGTTTGAAGCTACTGACTGAATGAAAGGAGCTGGCATCTCACTCTCTTTGAATCTTCTTTATCATGCTAGGATTAACAGGAAAAAGCTAAAAATTTCAGAATTGCACCGTGCAATGTGGAGATATTACTGTTTGTGCATTTACAATATTCATTGATTTTTGCCATTGAAAAACGTCCAGAAATGTTTGAAGCTACTGACTGAATGAAAGGAGCTGGCATCTCACTCTCTTTGAATCTTCTTTATCATGCTAGGATTAACAGGAAAAAGCTAAAAATTTCAGAATTGCACCGTGCAATGTGGAGATATTACTGTTTGTGCATTTACAATATTCATTGATTTTTGCCATTGAAAAACATGTTTTTCATATACCAGAAATGTTTGAAGCTACTGACTGAATGAAAGGAGCTGGCATCTCACTCTCTTTGAATCTTCTTTATCATGCTAGGATTAACAGGAAAAAGCTAAAAATTTCAGAATTGCACCGTGCAATGTGGAGATATTACTGTTTGTGCATTTACAATATTCATTGATTTTTGCCATTGAAAAACGTCCAGAAATGTTTGAAGCTACTGACTGAATGAAAGGAGCTGGCATCTCACTCTCTTTGAATCTTCTTTATCATGCTAGGATTAACAGGAAAAAGCTAAAAATTTCAGAATTGCACCGTGCAATGTGGAGATATTACTGTTTGTGCATTTACAATATTCATTGATTTTTGCCATTGAAAAACATGTTTTTCATATACCAGAAATGTTTGAAGCTACTGACTGAATGAAAGGAGCTGGCATCTCACTCTCTTTGAATCTTCTTTATCATGCTAGGATTAACAGGAAAAAGCTAAAAATTTCAGAATTGCACCGTGCAATGTGGAGATATTACTGTTTGTGCATTTACAATATTCATTGATTTTTGCCATTGAAAAACGTCCAGAAATGTTTGAAGCTACTGACTGAATGAAAGGAGCTGGCATCTCACTCTCTTTGAATCTTCTTTATCATGCTAGGATTAACAGGAAAAAGCTAAAAATTTCAGAATTGCACCGTGCAATGTGGAGATATTACTGTTTGTGCATTTACAATATTCATTGATTTTTGCCATTGAAAAACGTCCAGAAATGTTTGAAGCTACTGACTGAATGAAAGGAGCTGGCATCTCACTCTCTTTGAATCTTCTTTATCATGCTAGGATTAACAGGAAAAAGCTAAAAATTTCAGAATTGCACCGTGCAATGTGGAGATATTACTGTTTGTGCATTTACAATATTCATTGATTTTTGCCATTGAAAAACGTCCAGAAATGTTTGAAGCTACTGACTGAATGAAAGGAGCTGGCATCTCACTCTCTTTGAATCTTCTTTATCATGCTAGGATTAACAGGAAAAAGCTAAAAATTTCAGAATTGCACCGTGCAATGTGGAGATATTACTGTTTGTGCATTTACAATATTCAGTGATTTTTGCCATTGAAAAACGTCCAGAAATGTTTGAAGCTACTGACTGAATGAAAGGAGCTGGCATCTCACTCTCTTTGAATCTTCTTTATCATGCTAGGATTAACAGGAAAAAGCTAAAAATTTCAGAATTGCACCGTGCAATGTGGAGATATTACTGTTTGTGCATTTACAATATTCATTGATTTTTGCCATTGAAAAACGTCCAGAAATGTTTGAAGCTACTGACTGAATGAAAGGAGCTGGCATCTCACTCTCTTTGAATCTTCTTTATCATGCTAGGATTAACAGGAAAAAGCTAAAAATTTCAGAATTGCACCGTGCAATGTGGAGATATTACTGTTTGTGCATTTACAATATTCATTGATTTTTGCCATTGAAAAACGTCCAGAAATGTTTGAAGCTACTGACTGAATGAAAGGAGCTGGCATCTCACTCTCTTTGAATCTTCTTTATCATGCTAGGATTAACAGGAAAAAGCTAAAAATTTCAGAATTGCACCGTGCAATGTGGAGATATTACTGTTTGTGCATTTACAATATTCATTGATTTTTGCCATTGAAAAACATGTTTTTCATATACCAGAAATGTTTGAAGCTACTGACTGAATGAAAGGAGCTGGCATCTCACTCTCTTTGAATCTTCTTTATCATGCTAGGATTAGCAGGAAAAAGCTAAAAATTTCAGAATTGCACCGTGCAATGTGGAGATATTACTGTTTGTGCATTTACAATATTCATTGATTTTTGCCATTGAAAAACGTCCAGAAATGTTTGAAGCTACTGACTGAATGAAAGGAGCTGGCATCTCACTCTCTTTGAATCTTCTTTATCATGCTAGGATTAACAGGAAAAAGCTAAAAATTTCAGAATTGCACCGTGCAATGTGGAGATATTACTGTTTGTGCATTTACAATATTCATTGATTTTTGCCATTGAAAAACATGTTTTTCATATACCAGAAATGTTTGAAGCTACTCACTGAATGAAAGGAGCTGGCATCTCACTCTCTTTGAATCTTCTTTATCATGCTAGGATTAACAGGAAAAAGCAAAAAATTTCAGAATTGCACCGTGCAATGTGGAGATATTACTGTTTGTGCATTTACAATATTCATTGATTTTTGCCATTGAAAAACGTCCAGAAATGTTTGAAGCTACTGACTGAATGAAAGGAGCTGGCATCTCACTCTCTTTGAATCTTCTTTATCATGCTAGGATTAACAGGAAAAAGCAAAAAATTTCAGAATTGCACCGTGCAATGTGGAGATATTACTGTTTGTGCATTTACAATATTCATTGATTTTTGCCATTGAAAAACATGTTTTTCATATACCAGAAATGTTTGAAGCTACTGACTGAATGAAAGGAGCTGGCATCTCACTCTCTTTGAATCTTCTTTATCATGCTAGGATTAACAGGAAAAAGCTAAAAATTTCAGAATTGCACCGTGCAATGTGGAGATATTACTGTTTGTGCATTTACAATATTCATTGATTTTTGCCATTGAAAAACGTCCAGAAATGTTTGAAGCTACTGACTGAATGAAAGGAGCTGGCATCTCACTCTCTTTGAATCTTCTTTATCATGCTAGGATTAACAGGAAAAAGCTAAAAATTTCAGAATTGCACCGTGCAATGTGGAGATATTACTGTTTGTGCATTTACAATATTCATTGATTTTTGCCATTGAAAAACGTCCAGAAATGTTTGAAGCTACTGACTGAATGAAAGGAGCTGGCATCTCACTCTCTTTGAATCTTCTTTATCATGCTAGGATTAACAGGAAAAAGCTAAAAATTTCAGAATTGCACCGTGCAATGTGGAGATATTACTGTTTGTGCATTTACAATATTCATTGATTTTTGCCATTGAAAAACGTCCAGAAATGTTTGAAGCTACTGACTGAATGAAAGGAGCTGGCATCTCACTCTCTTTGAATCTTCTTTATCATGCTAGGATTAACAGGAAAAAGCTAAAAATTTCAGAATTGCACCGTGCAATGTGGAGATATTACTGTTTGTGCATTTACAATATTCATTGATTTTTGCCATTGAAAAACATGTTTTTCATATACCAGAAATGTTTGAAGCTACTGACTGAATGAAAGGAGCTGGCATCTCACTCTCTTTGAATCTTCTTTATCATGCTAGGATTAACAGGAAAAAGCTAAAAATTTCAGAATTGCACCGTGCAATGTGGAGATATTACTGTTTGTGCATTTACAATATTCATTGATTTTTGCCATTGAAAAACATGTTTTTCATATACCAGAAATGTTTGAAGCTACTGACTGAATGAAAGGAGCTGGCATCTCACTCTCTTTGAATCTTCTTTATCATGCTAGGATTAACAGGAAAAAGCTAAAAATTTCAGAATTGCACCGTGCAATGTGGAGATATTACTGTTTGTGCATTTACAATATTCATTGATTTTTGCCATTGAAAAACATGTTTTTCATATACCAGAAATGTTTGAAGCTACTGACTGAATGAAAGGAGCTGGCATCTCACTCTCTTTGAATCTTCTTTATCATGCTAGGATTAACAGGAAAAAGCTAAAAATTTCAGAATTGCACCGTGCAATGTGGAGATATTACTGTTTGTGCATTTACAATATTCATTGATTTTTGCCATTGAAAAACATGTTTTTCATATACCAGAAATGTTTGAAGCTACTGACTGAATGAAAGGAGCTGGCATCTCACTCTCTTTGAATCTTCTTTATCATGCTAGGATTAACAGGAAAAAGCTAAAAATTTCAGAATTGCACCGTGCAATGTGGAGATATTACTGTTTGTGCATTTACAATATTCATTGATTTTTGCCATTGAAAAACATGTTTTTCATATACCAGAAATGTTTGAAGCTACTGACTGAATGAAAGGAGCTGGCATCTCACTCTCTTTGAATCTTCTTTATCATGCTAGGATTAACAGGAAAAAGCTAAAAATTTCAGAATTGCACCGTGCAATGTGGAGATATTACTGTTTGTGCATTTACAATATTCATTGATTTTTGCCATTGAAAAACATGTTTTTCATATACCAGAAATGTTTGAAGCTACTGACTGAATGAAAGGAGCTGGCATCTCACTCTCTTTGAATCTTCTTTATCATGCTAGGATTAACAGGAAAAAGCTAAAAATTTCAGAATTGCACCGTGCAATGTGGAGATATTACTGTTTGTGCATTTCATAGAATCATAGAATCATAGAATCATAGAATGGTAGAGTTGGAAGGGACCTCCTGGGTCATCTGGTCCAACCCCCTGCTCAAAGCAGGATTCACTAGATCATCTCAGACAGATGTCTGTCCAGCCTCTGTTTGAAGACGTCCATTGAAGGGGAACTCACCACCTCTCGTGGCAGCCTGTTCCACTCATTAATCACCCTAACTGTCAAAAAGTTTTTTCTAATATCTAATCTGTGTCTCCTCCCATTTAGTTTCATCCCATTGCTTCTAGTCTTTCCTTGTGCAAATGAGAATAAAGATGATCCTTCTACAATGTGACAGCCCTTGACATATTTGTAGACAGCTATTAAGTCTCCTCTCAGTCTTCTTTTTTGCAAGCTAAACATTCCCAAATCCTGCAACCGTTCCTCATAGGACATGGTTTGCAGACCAGTCACCATTCTGGTCGCTCTTCTCTGAACTTGCTCCAGTTTGTCTATGTCTTTTTTAAAATGTGGTGCCCAAAACTGTACACAGTATTCCAGATGAGGTCTGACCAAAGAGGAGTAAAGACCGATAATGACTTCACGTGATCTAGACTGTATGCTTCTGTTAATACATCCCAGAATTGTATTTGCCTTTTTTGCTGCTGCATCACACTGTTGACTCATGTTCAGTCTATGATCTATTAGTATACCTAAGTCTTTTTCACATGTACTGTTGCTTAGCTCTATTCCTCCCATTCTGTATATGCTTTTTTCATTTTTATTGCCCAGATGTAGTACTTTGCATTTTTCCCTGTTAAAAACCATTCTGTTGGTTGCTGCCCACTGCTCCAGTTTATTTAGGTCTTTTTGAATCCTCTCTCTCTCTTCTCTAGTATTAGCTATCCCTCCTAGCTTTGTGTCATCAGCAAATTTAATCAGTTTACCCTCAATTCCTTCATCTAAATCATTGATAAAGATGTTGAACAATACAGGTCCCAGGACGGAGCCCTGTGGTACCCCACTTGAGACATTCATCCAGCTGGATGTGAAGCCATTTACAACCACCCTTTGAGTCCGATCACTAAGCCAGTTATGAATCCACCTAACAGTTGCCTGGTCCATTGCATACTTGGTCATTTTTTCAATAAGGATGGTGTGAGATACTTTGTCAAATGCTTTGCTGAAGTCAAGATATACTATATCTACAGCATTTCCCTGATCCACCCAGTCAGTGATTCTGTCATAGAAGGAAATTAAGTTAGTCTGACATGACTTGTTAGTTACAAACCCATGCTGACTTTGGTTAATCACTTCATTCTTATCCATGTACTTACATACATGTTGTTTAATAATTTGTTCAAAGATCTTTCCTGGTATAGAAGTCAGACTCACCGGCCTATAGTTCCCTGGGTCCACCTTCTTCCCCTTTTTAAAGATAGGAACAACATTTGCTCTTCTCCAGTCTTCTGGGACTTCTCCTGTTCTCCAAGAATTTTCAAAGATTATGGAGAGTGGTTCTAAAATTTCTTCTACGATCTCCTTCAGTACTCTGGGGTGTAATTCATCTGGACCTGGAGACTTGAACTCATTTATGTTAGCTAAATATTCCCTCACAATCTTTCTGTTTACAGATAACTTGGATTCCTCTATTCCTTTAAAAGGACAGTGAAGATCAGTTGATGTTACATTTTCTTTCTGAGAAAAAACAGATGCAAAATAGGAATTAAAAAGTTCGGCCTTCTCAACATCCTCTCTTACCATTTCTCCATTTTCATCCTGTAAAAATCCTATAGCATCTTTGACTTTTCTTTTACTTTTGACATACCCCCAAAATCCTTTTTTATTGCTTTTGACATCTCTTGCAAGCCTTAATTCATTGTCAGCTTTAGCTAACCTGATACGTGCCCTGCAGGATCTGCAGACTGCATTATAATCTTCTTTAGATATGCCTCCCTCTTTCCATTTAATAAACATTTCTTTCTTTCTTTTTAGCATGTGTTTAAGTTCTGTGTTCATCCATCCTGGTTTCCTTAAATGCTTCCCATTCTTCCTACTTTTCGGGATTGTTAACGATTGTGCTTTGAGAATCTCATTTTTAAAAATTTCCCATCCTTCCTGGACATTTTTGTCCTTAAGGACATCCAGCCATTGGATCCCTCCTATTCTCTTTCTGAGTCTCTTAAAATCTGCCTTTCTAAAATCTAACCTTGAAGTCTGAGTCTTCACATGTCTTCCTCCTCTAGTTATCCAAAATTCTATAATAGCATGATCGCTGCCTCCTAGGGTCCCAGCCACCTTTACCTCCTCAACCATTTCCTCCCTGTTTATAAGGATTAGATCCAAAGTAGCAGATCCCCTTGTTTTCTCCCCTACCTTTTGGAAGATAAAGTTGTCAGCAAGAGAGGATAAGAATTTGCTTGACCTGTTAGTTTTACTTGAGAGAGATTCCCAACAAATGTCTGGATAGTTGAAATCTCCCATGACCACTACGTCATATTTTTTGGAGAACTTGGTCATTTGATACATAAAGAGTTCATCCATATCTTCAGCTTGCCCAGGTGGCCTGTAGTAAATGCCTACAATGGTGTCCTTTCCGTTGTTCTCTCCTTGTATTCTTACCCAAACAGTTTCCACAGAACTCCCAGTCTCTGAAGCTTCAATCTCTGTGCAGATATACGCTTTTCTAACATACAATGCAACACCTCCTCCTCGTTTATCAAGTCTGTTTCTTGCAAATAAGTTGTATCCTTTTAGCCTTTTATTCCAATCATGTGTATCGTCCCACCAAGTTTCAGTGATTCCAATGACATCAAATTCCTTTTCCTGCATTAGTAGTTCCAATTCTCCTTGTTTGTTGCCCATGCTTTGTGCATTTGTATAAAAACATTTTAGTTTGTGATTGGTTTCTCTTTCTCCCATATTTTTATTATTTAAATTGTTTTGTCTTTGTTCTTCCTTTCCACTTCCAGTAGCAGAGATCTCAATAGTATTTGTCAGCTGTATGGCTTTTTCTGGCCTTTTGCTTCCCTTCCCACATTGTTCTAGTTTAAAGCTCTTCTGATGAGTGTAGCAAGGCGACTTCCAAATACATGTTTTCCAGTCTTCGTAAGGTGCACCCCATCTCTAGCAAGTAGTCCATCGTATAGGTAATTCATTCCGTGATCCAGAAATCCAAATCCTTGTTGACGGCACCATCGACGTAGCCAGTTGTTCACCTGTAGAATCTTATTCCACCTCATTGTTCCATAGCCATCCACTGGGAGGATGGATGAGAAGACCACCTGCGCTCCCAATTCTTTCACTTTCTTGCCTAAGTCTTCAAAGTCACTGCAGATGGTTTCCAGGTCCTTTCTTGCGGTGTCATTTGTCCCCACATGTATTAGCAGGAATGGGTAGTGATCTGTAGGTCTGAAGAGTCTTGATATCCTGTCAGACACATCTTTAATTTTTGCTCCTGGAAGACAGCACATTTCTCTTGAGGTTATGTCTGGTCTGCAGATAGCGGCCTCTGTTCCTCTTAACAGGGAATCCCCCATGACCACCACTCTCCGTTTTTTCTTCACAACATTCTTCTTTTTCCATCCAGGAGGATTCTGGGGGCTTACAAGGTTATTCATTGCTGGCAAAGTCTTATTTTGCTGTATTTCTTCATGGTTCTCCTGCGTGAGAGCCTGGTACTGGTTCCTGAGCAGTATGGGTGCTGACTGCCTCTCGATCCTCCTGCTTCGGTGGGTCACATGCTTCCATTCCTCTGTTTCGTCAGGTGCAGTTCGAATTTCTTCTCTTTCTGAATCATGAAGAGATAATTCTGCTCTGTCTAAGAACTCTTCACCTTCCTTAATGATTTTCAAGGTAGTTAACCTCTCTTCTAGATTTCGCAACTTTTCCTCCAACAGGGACACAAGCTTGCATTTCTGGCATGTGAAGTTTGGCTTTTCCACTGGCAAGTCTGTGAACATGTAGCAGGATATGCAGCTCACCAAATGGCTCCTGGACTCTTCCATGTTCTTATTGTTAATGTTCTGAAAACAGTGAAAAAAGCTTAAAAAAAAAGCTTCAAAATGCGCGCGCCGGCCGGCGCGCGGTTTACCGATGTCCTCTTTTCAGCTCCAACAGCCAAAATCCAGTGTTCTTTGAGCTCGCGGAGACTCTTCACTTACCCCAAAATGCAGTGGGAATATGCAAATTATCTCCTCAGGACTCCTCCCCTGGTTTACCGATGTCCTCTTTTCAGCTCCAACAGCCAAAATCCAGTGTTCTTTGAGCTCGCGGAGACTCTTCACTTACCCCAAAATGCAGTGGGAATATGCAAATTATCTCCTCAGGACTCCTCCCCTGGTTTACCGATGTCCTCTTTTCAGCTCCAACAGCCAAAATCCAGTGTTCTTTGAGCTCGCGGAGACTCTTCACTTACCCCAAAATGCAGTGGGAATATGCAAATTATCTCCTCAGAACTCCTCCCCTGGATTTTTGCCATTGAAAAACGTCCAGAAATATTTGAAGCTACTGACTGAATGAAAGGAGCTGGCATCTCACTCTCTTTGAATCTTCTTTATCATGCTAGGATTAACAGGAAAAAGCTAAAAATTTCAGAATTGCACCGTGCAATGTGGAGATATTACTGTTTGTGCATTTACAATATTCATTGATTTTTGCCATTGAAAAACGTCCAGAAATGTTTGAAGCTACTGACTGAATGAAAGGAGCTGGCATCTCACTCTCTTTGAATCTTCTTTATCATGCTAGGATTAACAGGAAAAAGCTAAAAATTTCAGAATTGCACCGTGCAATGTGGAGATATTACTGTTTGTGCATTTACAATATTCATTGATTTTTGCCATTGAAAAACATGTTTTTCATATACCAGAAATGTTTGAAGCTACTGACTGAATGAAAGGAGCTGGCATCTCACTCTCTTTGAATCTTCTTTATCATGCTAGGATTAACAGGAAAAAGCTAAAAATTTCAGAATTGCACCGTGCAATGTGGAGATATTACTGTTTGTGCATTTACAATATTCATTGATTTTTGCCATTGAAAAACATGTTTTTCATATACCAGAAATGTTTGAAGCTACTGACTGAATGAAAGGAGCTGGCATCTCACTCTCTTTGAATCTTCTTTATCATGCTAGGATTAACAGGAAAAAGCTAAAAATTTCAGAATTGCACCGTGCAATGTGGAGATATTACTGTTTGTGCATTTACAATATTCATTGATTTTTGCCATTGAAAAACGTCCAGAAATGTTTGAAGCTACTGACTGAATGAAAGGAGCTGGCATCTCACTCTCTTTGAATCTTCTTTATCATGCTAGGATTAACAGGAAAAAGCTAAAAATTTCAGAATTGCACCGTGCAATGTGGAGATATTACTGTTTGTGCATTTACAATATTCATTGATTTTTGCCATTGAAAAACATGTTTTTCATATACCAGAAATGTTTGAAGCTACTGACTGAATGAAAGGAGCTGGCATCTCACTCTCTTTGAATCTTCTTTATCATGCTAGGATTAACAGGAAAAAGCTAAAAATTTCAGAATTGCACCGTGCAATGTGGAGATATTACTGTTTGTGCATTTACAATATTCATTGATTTTTGCCATTGAAAAACATGTTTTTCATATACCAGAAATGTTTGAAGCTACTGACTGAATGAAAGGAGCTGGCATCTCACTCTCTTTGAATCTTCTTTATCATGCTAGGATTAACAGGAAAAAGCTAAAAATTTCAGAATTGCACCGTGCAATGTGGAGATATTACTGTTTGTGCATTTACAATATTCATTGATTTTTGCCATTGAAAAACGTCCAGAAATGTTTGAAGCTACTGACTGAATGAAAGGAGCTGGCATCTCACTCTCTTTGAATCTTCTTTATCATGCTAGGATTAACAGGAAAAAGCTAAAAATTTCAGAATTGCACCGTGCAATGTGGAGATATTACTGTTTGTGCATTTACAATATTCATTGATTTTTGCCATTGAAAAACGTCCAGAAATGTTTGAAGCTACTGACTGAATGAAAGGAGCTGGCATCTCACTCTCTTTGAATCTTCTTTATCATGCTAGGATTAACAGGAAAAAGCTAAAAATTTCAGAATTGCACCGTGCAATGTGGAGACATTACTGTTTGTGCATTTACAATATTCATTGATTTTTGCCATTGAAAAACATGTTTTTCATATACCAGAAATGTTTGAAGCTACTGACTGAATGAAAGGAGCTGGCATCTCACTCTCTTTGAATCTTCTTTATCATGCTAGGATTAACAGGAAAAAGCTAAAAATTTCAGAATTGCACCGTGCAATGTGGAGATATTACTGTTTGTGCATTTACAATATTCATTGATTTTTGCCATTGAAAAACGTCCAGAAATGTTTGAAGCTACTGACTGAATGAAAGGAGCTGGCATCTCACTCTCTTTGAATCTTCTTTATCATGCTAGGATTAACAGGAAAAAGCTAAAAATTTCAGAATTGCACCGTGCAATGTGGAGATATTACTGTTTGTGCATTTACAATATTCATTGATTTTTGCCATTGAAAAACATGTTTTTCATATACCAGAAATGTTTGAAGCTACTGACTGAATGAAAGGAGCTGGCATCTCACTCTCTTTGAATCTTCTTTATCATGCTAGGATTAACAGGAAAAAGCTAAAAATTTCAGAATTGCACCGTGCAATGTGGAGATATTACTGTTTGTGCATTTACAATATTCATTGATTTTTGCCATTGAAAAACATGTTTTTCATATACCAGAAATGTTTGAAGCTACTGACTGAATGAAAGGAGCTGGCATCTCACTCTCTTTGAATCTTCTTTATCATGCTAGGATTAACAGGAAAAAGCTAAAAATTTCAGAATTGCACCGTGCAATGTGGAGATATTACTGTTTGTGCATTTACAATATTCATTGATTTTTGCCATTGAAAAACGTCCAGAAATGTTTGAAGCTACTGACTGAATGAAAGGAGCTGGCATCTCACTCTCTTTGAATCTTCTTTATCATGCTAGGATTAACAGGAAAAAGCTAAAAATTTCAGAATTGCACCGTGCAATGTGGAGATATTACTGTTTGTGCATTTACAATATTCATTGATTTTTGCCATTGAAAAACGTCCAGAAATGTTTGAAGCTACTGACTGAATGAAAGGAGCTGGCATCTCACTCTCTTTGAATCTTCTTTATCATGCTAGGATTAACAGGAAAAAGCTAAAAATTTCAGAATTGCACCGTGCAATGTGGAGATATTACTGTTTGTGCATTTACAATATTCATTGATTTTTGCCATTGAAAAACGTCCAGAAATGTTTGAAGCTACTGACTGAATGAAAGGAGCTGGCATCTCACTCTCTTTGAATCTTCTTTATCATGCTAGGATTAACAGGAAAAAGCTAAAAATTTCAGAATTGCACCGTGCAATGTGGAGATATTACTGTTTGTGCATTTACAATATTCATTGATTTTTGCCATTGAAAAACGTCCAGAAATGTTTGAAGCTACTGACTGAATGAAAGGAGCTGGCATCTCACTCTCTTTGAATCTTCTTTATCATGCTAGGATTAACAGGAAAAAGCTAAAAATTTCAGAATTGCACCGTGCAATGTGGAGATATTACTGTTTGTGCATTTACAATATTCATTGATTTTTGCCATTGAAAAACGTCCAGAAATGTTTGAAGCTACTGACTGAATGAAAGGAGCTGGCATCTCACTCTCTTTGAATCTTCTTTATCATGCTAGGATTAACAGGAAAAAGCTAAAAATTTCAGAATTGCACCGTGCAATGTGGAGATATTACTGTTTGTGCATTTACAATATTCATTGATTTTTGCCATTGAAAAACGTCCAGAAATGTTTGAAGCTACTGACTGAATGAAAGGAGCTGGCATCTCACTCTCTTTGAATCTTCTTTATCATGCTAGGATTAACAGGAAAAAGCTAAAAATTTCAGAATTGCACCGTGCAATGTGGAGATATTACTGTTTGTGCATTTACAATATTCATTGATTTTTGCCATTGAAAAACATGTTTTTCATATACCAGAAATGTTTGAAGCTACTGACTGAATGAAAGGAGCTGGCATCTCACTCTCTTTGAATCTTCTTTATCATGCTAGGATTAGCAGGAAAAAGCTAAAAATTTCAGAATTGCACCGTGCAATGTGGAGATATTACTGTTTGTGCATTTACAATATTCATTGATTTTTGCCATTGAAAAACGTCCAGAAATGTTTGAAGCTACTGACTGAATGAAAGGAGCTGGCATCTCACTCTCTTTGAATCTTCTTTATCATGCTAGGATTAACAGGAAAAAGCTAAAAATTTCAGAATTGCACCGTGCAATGTGGAGATATTACTGTTTGTGCATTTACAATATTCATTGATTTTTGCCATTGAAAAACATGTTTTTCATATACCAGAAATGTTTGAAGCTACTGACTGAATGAAAGGAGCTGGCATCTCACTCTCTTTGAATCTTCTTTATCATGCTAGGATTAACAGGAAAAAGCAAAAAATTTCAGAATTGCACCGTGCAATGTGGAGATATTACTGTTTGTGCATTTACAATATTCATTGATTTTTGCCATTGAAAAACGTCCAGAAATGTTTGAAGCTACTGACTGAATGAAAGGAGCTGGCATCTCACTCTCTTTGAATCTTCTTTATCATGCTAGGATTAACAGGAAAAAGCAAAAAATTTCAGAATTGCACCGTGCAATGTGGAGATATTACTGTTTGTGCATTTACAATATTCATTGATTTTTGCCATTGAAAAACGTCCAGAAATGTTTGAAGCTACTGACTGAATGAAAGGAGCTGGCATCTCACTCTCTTTGAATCTTCTTTATCATGCTAGGATTAACAGGAAAAAGCTAAAAATTTCAGAATTGCACCGTGCAATGTGGAGATATTACTGTTTGTGCATTTACAATATTCATTGATTTTTGCCATTGAAAAACATGTTTTTCATATACCAGAAATGTTTGAAGCTACTGACTGAATGAAAGGAGCTGGCATCTCACTCTCTTTGAATCTTCTTTATCATGCTAGGATTAACAGGAAAAAGCTAAAAATTTCAGAATTGCACCGTGCAATGTGGAGATATTACTGTTTGTGCATTTACAATATTCATTGATTTTTGCCATTGAAAAACATGTTTTTCATATACCAGAAATGTTTGAAGCTACTGACTGAATGAAAGGAGCTGGCATCTCACTCTCTTTGAATCTTCTTTATCATGCTAGGATTAACAGGAAAAAGCTAAAAATTTCAGAATTGCACCGTGCAATGTGGAGATATTACTGTTTGTGCATTTACAATATTCATTGATTTTTGCCATTGAAAAACGTCCAGAAATGTTTGAAGCTACTGACTGAATGAAAGGAGCTGGCATCTCACTCTCTTTGAATCTTCTTTATCATGCTAGGATTAACAGGAAAAAGCTAAAAATTTCAGAATTGCACCGTGCAATGTGGAGATATTACTGTTTGTGCATTTACAATATTCATTGATTTTTGCCATTGAAAAACATGTTTTTCATATACCAGAAATGTTTGAAGCTACTGACTGAATGAAAGGAGCTGGCATCTCACTCTCTTTGAATCTTCTTTATCATGCTAGGATTAGCAGGAAAAAGCAAAAAATTTCAGAATTGCACCGTGCAATGTGGAGATATTACTGTTTGTGCATTTACAATATTCATTGATTTTTGCCATTGAAAAACGTCCAGAAATGTTTGAAGCTACTGACTGAATGAAAGGAGCTGGCATCTCACTCTCTTTGAATCTTCTTTATCATGCTAGGATTAACAGGAAAAAGCAAAAAATTTCAGAATTGCACCGTGCAATGTGGAGATATTACTGTTTGTGCATTTACAATATTCATTGATTTTTGCCATTGAAAAACATGTTTTTCATATACCAGAAATGTTTGAAGCTACTGACTGAATGAAAGGAGCTGGCATCTCACTCTCTTTGAATCTTCTTTATCATGCTAGGATTAACAGGAAAAAGCTAAAAATTTCAGAATTGCACCGTGCAATGTGGAGATATTACTGTTTGTGCATTTACAATATTCATTGATTTTTGCCATTGAAAAACGTCCAGAAATGTTTGAAGCTACTGACTGAATGAAAGGAGCTGGCATCTCACTCTCTTTGAATCTTCTTTATCATGCTAGGATTAACAGGAAAAAGCTAAAAATTTCAGAATTGCACCGTGCAATGTGGAGATATTACTGTTTGTGCATTTACAATATTCATTGATTTTTGCCATTGAAAAACATGTTTTTCATATACCAGAAATGTTTGAAGCTACTGACTGAATGAAAGGAGCTGGCATCTCACTCTCTTTGAATCTTCTTTATCATGCTAGGATTAACAGGAAAAAGCTAAAAATTTCAGAATTGCACCGTGCAATGTGGAGATATTACTGTTTGTGCATTTACAATATTCATTGATTTTTGCCATTGAAAAACGTCCAGAAATGTTTGAAGCTACTGACTGAATGAAAGGAGCTGGCATCTCACTCTCTTTGAATCTTCTTTATCATGCTAGGATTAACAGGAAAAAGCTAAAAATTTCAGAATTGCACCGTGCAATGTGGAGATATTACTGTTTGTGCATTTACAATATTCATTGATTTTTGCCATTGAAAAACATGTTTTTCATATACCAGAAATGTTTGAAGCTACTGACTGAATGAAAGGAGCTGGCATCTCACTCTCTTTGAATCTTCTTTATCATGCTAGGATTAACAGGAAAAAGCTAAAAATTTCAGAATTGCACCGTGCAATGTGGAGATATTACTGTTTGTGCATTTACAATATTCATTGATTTTTGCCATTGAAAAACATGTTTTTCAATGGCAAAAATCAATGAATATTGTAAATGCACAAACAGTAATATCTCCACATTGCACGGTGCAATTCTGAAATTTTTTGCTTTTTCCTGCTAATCCTAGCATGATAAAGAAGATTCAAAGAGAGTGAGATGCCAGCTCCTTTCATTCAGTCAGTAGCTTCAAACATTTCTGGTATATGAAAAACATGTTTTTCAATGGCAAAAATCAATGAATATTGTAAATGCACAAACAGTAATATCTCCACATTGCACGGTGCAATTCTGAAATTTTTTGCTTTTTCCTGCTAATCCTAGCATGATAAAGAAGATTCAAAGAGAGTGAGATGCCAGCTCCTTTCATTCAGTCAGTAGCTTCAAACATTTCTGGTATATGAAAAACATGTTTTTCAATGGCAAAAATCAATGAATATTGTAAATGCACAAACAGTAATATCTCCACATTGCACGGTGCAATTCTGAAATTTTTAGCTTTTTCCTGTTAATCCTAGCATGATAAAGAAGATTCAAAGAGAGTGAGATGCCAGCTCCTTTCATTCAGTCAGTAGCTTCAAACATTTCTGGACGTTTTTCAATGGCAAAAATCAATGAATATTGTAAATGCACAAACAGTAATATCTCCACATTGCACGGTGCAATTCTGAAATTTTTAGCTTTTTCCTGTTAATCCTAGCATGATAAAGAAGATTCAAAGAGAGTGAGATGCCAGCTCCTTTCATTCAGTCAGTAGCTTCAAACATTTCTGGTATATGAAAAACATGTTTTTCAATGGCAAAAATCAATGAATATTGTAAATGCACAAACAGTAATATCTCCACATTGCACGGTGCAATTCTGAAATTTTTAGCTTTTTCCTGTTAATCCTAGCATGATAAAGAAGATTCAAAGAGAGTGAGATGCCAGCTCCTTTCATTCAGTCAGTAGCTTCAAACATTTCTGGACGTTTTTCAATGGCAAAAATCAATGAATATTGTAAATGCACAAACAGTAATATCTCCACATTGCACGGTGCAATTCTGAAATTTTTAGCTTTTTCCTGTTAATCCTAGCATGATAAAGAAGATTCAAAGAGAGTGAGATGCCAGCTCCTTTCATTCAGTCAGTAGCTTCAAACATTTCTGGACGTTTTTCAATGGCAAAAATCAATGAATATTGTAAATGCACAAACAGTAATATCTCCACATTGCACGGTGCAATTCTGAAATTTTTAGCTTTTTCCTGCTAATCCTAGCATGATAAAGAAGATTCAAAGAGAGTGAGATGCCAGCTCCTTTCATTCAGTCAGTAGCTTCAAACATTTCTGGACGTTTTTCAATGGCAAAAATCAATGAATATTGTAAATGCACAAACAGTAATATCTCCACATTGCACGGTGCAATTCTGAAATTTTTAGCTTTTTCCTGTTAATCCTAGCATGATAAAGAAGATTCAAAGAGAGTGAGATGCCAGCTCCTTTCATTCAGTCAGTAGCTTCAAACATTTCTGGTATATGAAAAACATGTTTTTCAATGGCAAAAATCAATGAATATTGTAAATGCACAAACAGTAATATCTCCACATTGCACGGTGCAATTCTGAAATTTTTAGCTTTTTCCTGTTAATCCTAGCATGATAAAGAAGATTCAAAGAGAGTGAGATGCCAGCTCCTTTCATTCAGTCAGTAGCTTCAAACATTTCTGGACGTTTTTCAATGGCAAAAATCAATGAATATTGTAAATGCACAAACAGTAATATCTCCACATTGCACGGTGCAATTCTGAAATTTTTAGCTTTTTCCTGTTAATCCTAGCATGATAAAGAAGATTCAAAGAGAGTGAGATGCCAGCTCCTTTCATTCAGTCAGTAGCTTCAAACATTTCTGGACGTTTTTCAATGGCAAAAATCAATGAATATTGTAAATGCACAAACAGTAATATCTCCACATTGCACGGTGCAATTCTGAAATTTTTAGCTTTTTCCTGCTAATCCTAGCATGATAAAGAAGATTCAAAGAGAGTGAGATGCCAGCTCCTTTCATTCAGTCAGTAGCTTCAAACATTTCTGGACGTTTTTCAATGGCAAAAATCAATGAATATTGTAAATGCACAAACAGTAATATCTCCACATTGCACGGTGCAATTCTGAAATTTTTAGCTTTTTCCTGTTAATCCTAGCATGATAAAGAAGATTCAAAGAGAGTGAGATGCCAGCTCCTTTCATTCAGTCAGTAGCTTCAAACATTTCTGGACGTTTTTCAATGGCAAAAATCAATGAATATTGTAAATGCACAAACAGTAATATCTCCACATTGCACGGTGCAATTCTGAAATTTTTAGCTTTTTCCTGTTAATCCTAGCATGATAAAGAAGATTCAAAGAGAGTGAGATGCCAGCTCCTTTCATTCAGTCAGTAGCTTCAAACATTTCTGGACGTTTTTCAATGGCAAAAATCAATGAATATTGTAAATGCACAAACAGTAATATCTCCACATTGCACGGTGCAATTCTGAAATTTTTAGCTTTTTCCTGTTAATCCTAGCATGATAAAGAAGATTCAAAGAGAGTGAGATGCCAGCTCCTTTCATTCAGTCAGTAGCTTCAAACATTTCTGGTATATGAAAAACATGTTTTTCAATGGCAAAAATCAATGAATATTGTAAATGCACAAACAGTAATATCTCCACATTGCACGGTGCAATTCTGAAATTTTTAGCTTTTTCCTGTTAATCCTAGCATGATAAAGAAGATTCAAAGAGAGTGAGATGCCAGCTCCTTTCATTCAGTCAGTAGCTTCAAACATTTCTGGACGTTTTTCAATGGCAAAAATCAATGAATATTGTAAATGCACAAACAGTAATATCTCCACATTGCACGGTGCAATTCTGAAATTTTTAGCTTTTTCCTGTTAATCCTAGCATGATAAAGAAGATTCAAAGAGAGTGAGATGCCAGCTCCTTTCATTCAGTCAGTAGCTTCAAACATTTCTGGTATATGAAAAACATGTTTTTCAATGGCAAAAATCAATGAATATTGTAAATGCACAAACAGTAATATCTCCACATTGCACGGTGCAATTCTGAAATTTTTAGCTTTTTCCTGTTAATCCTAGCATGATAAAGAAGATTCAAAGAGAGTGTGATGCCAGCTCCTTTCATTCAGTCAGTAGCTTCAAACATTTCTGGACGTTTTTCAATGGCAAAAATCAATGAATATTGTAAATGCACAAACAGTAATATCTCCACATTGCACGGTGCAATTCTGAAATTTTTAGCTTTTTCCTGTTAATCCTAGCATGATAAAGAAGATTCAAAGAGAGTGAGATGCCAGCTCCTTTCATTCAGTCAGTAGCTTCAAACATTTCTGGACGTTTTTCAATGGCAAAAATCAATGAATATTGTAAATGCACAAACAGTAATATCTCCACATTGCACGGTGCAATTCTGAAATTTTTAGCTTTTTCCTGTTAATCCTAGCATGATAAAGAAGATTCAAAGAGAGTGAGATGCCAGCTCCTTTCATTCAGTCAGTAGCTTCAAACATTTCTGGTATATGAAAAACATGTTTTTCAATGGCAAAAATCAATGAATATTGTAAATGCACAAACAGTAATATCTCCACATTGCACGGTGCAATTCTGAAATTTTTAGCTTTTTCCTGTTAATCCTAGCATGATAAAGAAGATTCAAAGAGAGTGAGATGCCAGCTCCTTTCATTCAGTCAGTAGCTTCAAACATTTCTGGACGTTTTTCAATGGCAAAAATCAATGAATATTGTAAATGCACAAACAGTAATATCTCCACATTGCACGGTGCAATTCTGAAATTTTTAGCTTTTTCCTGTTAATCCTAGCATGATAAAGAAGATTCAAAGAGAGTGAGATGCCAGCTCCTTTCATTCAGTCAGTAGCTTCAAACATTTCTGGACGTTTTTCAATGGCAAAAATCAATGAATATTGTAAATGCACAAACAGTAATATCTCCACATTGCACGGTGCAATTCTGAAATTTTTAGCTTTTTCCTGTTAATCCTAGCATGATAAAGAAGATTCAAAGAGAGTGAGATGCCAGCTCCTTTCATTCAGTCAGTAGCTTCAAACATTTCTGGTATATGAAAAACATGTTTTTCAATGGCAAAAATCAATGAATATTGAAAATGCACAAACAGTAATATCTCCACATTGCACGGTGCAATTCTGAAATTTTTAGCTTTTTCCTGTTAATCCTAGCATGATAAAGAAGATTCAAAGAGAGTGAGATGCCAGCTCCTTTCATTCAGTCAGTAGCTTCAAACATTTCTGGACGTTTTTCAATGGCAAAAATCAATGAATATTGTAAATGCACAAACAGTAATATCTCCACATTGCACGGTGCAATTCTGAAATTTTTAGCTTTTTCCTGTTAATCCTAGCATGATAAAGAAGATTCAAAGAGAGTGAGATGCCAGCTCCTTTCATTCAGTCAGTAGCTTCAAACATTTCTGGACGTTTTTCAATGGCAAAAATCAATGAATATTGTAAATGCACAAACAGTAATATCTCCACATTGCACGGTGCAATTCTGAAATTTTTAGCTTTTTCCTGTTAATCCTAGCATGATAAAGAAGATTCAAAGAGAGTGAGATGCCAGCTCCTTTCATTCAGTCAGTAGCTTCAAACATTTCTGGTATATGAAAAACATGTTTTTCAATGGCAAAAATCAATGAATATTGTAAATGCACAAACAGTAATATCTCCACATTGCACGGTGCAATTCTGAAATTTTTAGCTTTTTCCTGTTAATCCTAGCATGATAAAGAAGATTCAAAGAGAGTGAGATGCCAGCTCCTTTCATTCAGTCAGTAGCTTCAAACATTTCTGGACGTTTTTCAATGGCAAAAATCAATGAATATTGTAAATGCACAAACAGTAATATCTCCACATTGCACGGTGCAATTCTGAAATTTTTAGCTTTTTCCTGTTAATCCTAGCATGATAAAGAAGATTCAAAGAGAGTGAGATGCCAGCTCCTTTCATTCAGTCAGTAGCTTCAAACATTTCTGGACGTTTTTCAATGGCAAAAATCAATGAATATTGTAAATGCACAAACAGTAATATCTCCACATTGCACGGTGCAATTCTGAAATTTTTAGCTTTTTCCTGTTAATCCTAGCATGATAAAGAAGATTCAAAGAGAGTGAGATGCCAGCTCCTTTCATTCAGTCAGTAGCTTCAAACATTTCTGGTATATGAAAAACATGTTTTTCAATGGCAAAAATCAATGAATATTGTAAATGCACAAACAGTAATATCTCCACATTGCACGGTGCAATTCTGAAATTTTTAGCTTTTTCCTGTTAATCCTAGCATGATAAAGAAGATTCAAAGAGAGTGAGATGCCAGCTCCTTTCATTCAGTCAGTAGCTTCAAACATTTCTGGACGTTTTTCAATGGCAAAAATCAATGAATATTGTAAATGCACAAACAGTAATATCTCCACATTGCACGGTGCAATTCTGAAATTTTTAGCTTTTTCCTGTTAATCCTAGCATGATAAAGAAGATTCAAAGAGAGTGAGATGCCAGCTCCTTTCATTCAGTCAGTAGCTTCAAACATTTCTGGTATATGAAAAACATGTTTTTCAATGGCAAAAATCAATGAATATTGTAAATGCACAAACAGTAATATCTCCACATTGCACGGTGCAATTCTGAAATTTTTAGCTTTTTCCTGTTAATCCTAGCATGATAAAGAAGATTCAAAGAGAGTGAGATGCCAGCTCCTTTCATTCAGTCAGTAGCTTCAAACATTTCTGGACGTTTTTCAATGGCAAAAATCAATGAATATTGTAAATGCACAAACAGTAATATCTCCACATTGCACAGTGCAATTCTGAAATTTTTAGCTTTTTCCTGTTAATCCTAGCATGATAAAGAAGATTCAAAGAGAGTGAGATGCCAGCTCCTTTCATTCAGTCAGTAGCTTCAAACATTTCTGGACGTTTTTCAATGGCAAAAATCAATGAATATTGTAAATGCACAAACAGTAATATCTCCACATTGCACGGTGCAATTCTGAAATTTTTAGCTTTTTCCTGTTAATCCTAGCATGATAAAGAAGATTCAAAGAGAGTGAGATGCCAGCTCCTTTCATTCAGTCAGTAGCTTCAAACATTTCTGGTATATGAAAAACATGTTTTTCAATGGCAAAAATCAATGAATATTGTAAATGCACAAACAGTAATATCTCCACATTGCACGGTGCAATTCTGAAATTTTTAGCTTTTTCCTGTTAATCCTAGCATGATAAAGAAGATTCAAAGAGAGTGAGATGCCAGCTCCTTTCATTCAGTCAGTAGCTTCAAACATTTCTGGTATATGAAAAACATGTTTTTCAATGGCAAAAATCAATGAATATTGTAAATGCACAAACAGTAATATCTCCACATTGCACGGTGAAATTCTGAAATTTTTAGCTTTTTCCTGTTAATCCTAGCATGATAAAGAAGATTCAAAGAGAGTGAGATGCCAGCTCCTTTCATTCAGTCAGTAGCTTCAAACATTTCTGGACGTTTTTCAATGGCAAAAATCAATGAATATTGTAAATGCACAAACAGTAATATCTCCACATTGCACGGTGCAATTCTGAAATTTTTAGCTTTTTCCTGTTAATCCTAGCATGATAAAGAAGATTCAAAGAGAGTGAGATGCCAGCTCCTTTCATTCAGTCAGTAGCTTCAAACATTTCTGGACGTTTTTCAATGGCAAAAATCAATGAATATTGTAAATGCACAAACAGTAATATCTCCACATTGCACGGTGCAATTCTGAAATTTTTAGCTTTTTCCTGTTAATCCTAGCATGATAAAGAAGATTCAAAGAGAGTGAGATGCCAGCTCCTTTCATTCAGTCAGTAGCTTCAAACATTTCTGGTATATGAAAAACATGTTTTTCAATGGCAAAAATCAATGAATATTGTAAATGCACAAACAGTAATATCTCCACATTGCACGGTGCAATTCTGAAATTTTTAGCTTTTTCCTGTTAATCCTAGCATGATAAAGAAGATTCAAAGAGAGTGAGAT